>NC_069117.1:48583326-48770826 GCF_025612915.1 Magallana angulata
GATAAAAGACCTTGATATTTTGTATTATTCGTGAAATTTTCATAAAAATCCATTGTAGCATATTTGAGATATTTGAGTTTTAAGAAAAATGTTAAGAAAAAAAAGAATAATAATAGTGAAAAATAGAGAAAAAGAAACCTAACAAAAACAATAGGGTCTTCCGTTGGAAACGGAAGACCCTAATTAAACCAGCTTCATGGAGTCAAATACAAAATATCTGGCCAGTGTAGTTTCACATATTCTGTATAAACAAGATTCAAATCCCCCCCCCCCCCCCCCCCCGATATTTAAATGTTTATCATTAAACCCCTTTTCTAACAGTGTGATTTTATAGTCAGAGATCACATATTGAGCATCGCAGTTCTCAAGAAGATCTTAAACAACTGTTTATAAGATATAAACCTATTAATCAACCTTTGAACCCCTTGTGAGGCCATGGAATTGTCCAGATGATAAAGTCTAAACAATTTTAAAGAATGACCAATTTGTCAAAATGATTGCATATAAGTAAAACGATATATTTAAACACTTCAGTTTTAAATGTTTTCCTATGTAAAATTGGACCCCCCCCCCCAAGGAGGGCCCCACCCTACCGATACTCCTTAAGATTTTGACGAATTTAAATCTACGCTATCTAAGGTTGCTTTCACTAAAGTTACAGCTTTTCTAGGCAAATGTTTTTTTAAGAAGAAAATGTTTAAAGATTTTATTCAATATATTCCTATGTAAAAATTGGACCCCACTGTGGTTTCATCCTATCCCTGGGGATCATAACTATAACAAACTACAATCTATCCTATCTGATGATACTTCTAAACAAGTTTCAGCTTTTTGTAGCCGATCGGTTTTTAAGAAGAAGAATTTTAAAGATTTTATTCTATATATTCCTATGTAAAAATTTGCCCCCCCCCCCCTTTCTCTTGTGGCTCCATACTATCCCTGAGGATCATAATTTGAAAAGAACTTGAATATACATAACCTGAGGATGCTTCCACGCAAGTTTCAGCAAGTTTCGGCCAAAATGTGATCACCCTAGAAAGCTTACTTGAGCTTTTAGCTCAGGTGAGTTAATGGAGTACGACACTTGCTCATTTTTGCTATCGTAGGAAATATTAATTTATTGAAGTGAGCACCTATTAACCTTTTAAGTCAAAAGGAAAAGGGGAAGCAATATTACTTTACACACTCTATTAAAGTAAAATCGGAGGGAGTGGGTGGGTGGGGGTTACCTACATGTATACGATAAGCAAACCGTAGTAAAACTATCCACGTTGGGTATGGATCAAAACACTTAGTTAGCAAGGCTCATTTATAGATTATAAAAGAATTAAAGTGATGCGTGTAAACATTTTATTCCATTTACATTCATACAATTGTAATAATCAAATTCTCATAAACATGATTTTATCTGTTCCAAAATTTGCTTCTATGCTAATCCAGTAATATCACTGCCTCAAAATAAAAAACACAGCATGCTTCTGTTGGACAATCACATAGATAACAGCCAATGTCTCATCAAGTGGTCTGTTATAACAAAGGCATACAACACAGACAACGGTGAATTCTATACGAACTACATGTACAATTTATATAAATCTCAAAGAATAAGTAAGAAACTGTTAGCCCAAATCTCATTACAAAAATTATCAGTATTATGTTTATTCATTTTTTATTTTTTTGACCAACCGACTATCTACAAGTCCTAAGCTCCAAGTATAAGCGACTATGTGCCACTTATAAAGTATGTATATATACACATGTAGAGAATTGAGTTTCAACTGCAGGTGCCCGAAAATCAGCAAAATTTGATACCCAAAAGCGTTTAAAACGCAATGTACATGTAGCCACGCTAAAATTGTGTACAAACGTACATATCATACATTCAATAAATCTGACGACAAGTCTAAAGGCAATGCGTATTGTGCTTTGTTATGGAGAAACTTGTAATGGAATATGACAAGCTAAAATAATATGAATATTTTTTTAATGAAGAACTTTTTGAACACTTAGAACCCGTGTAAAATAAGAGGTACGTGATCCCATCTTCAAATTATAGTCCCATACCTTTTCCGCTTTCGAGACAAGTCAATCGGTGATAATTTTTACACGATGGTGGTTTTCTTTAACGAATAAAGAAAACAGTTGTGCGTTGATTTTCGTTTAAGTATTTATCATACTATAACATGCAAAGGCATGCAGGTTTCCTTCTTAGACCTCCAATGGATAAAGTCTAAAAAAAAAACATGTACAACTATATCTTTTCTAAAAATACAACAACATCGTACCAACCTTCATTAAAAATACAACTGCAAATTTTATACATACAAAATAAAAACTGTCTTTACAATCCAGTAAGATTTTGGCATCAAATGTCTCTCCCATGGCAGACTGTGGTTGTCCACTGCTTAAATTGCCATCAAATTATGGCTCTCATGTATCTTGGTGGAGAAAATTTTTGAATATATCAAAGCTTGTTGATGATGCATTGTAAAGCCGTTATTACAGTGAATTAAACCGAATTCGTTACCCTGTAATAAGTCAAAAAAAGAACTCTTCTTTTGAGATTTGAAAAGAGTTTATAGCCCTTTGTTGATAGAAAAAAAATCTTTAAATTTATGCATCGTCACATTAAGAAAGAAAATCTCTGAACGTTTTACCGAGAGATTAATTTCGAAATCTAGACAATAAGCCAAACATAATTCAAACTATTTAATACTAGTATTACAATGTTTAGTCAAACTTTCAATCTAATCGACTACTTTAAAGAGACGTAGTTATTATGTAAAAAAAAAAATCATTTCACTTTGAACTTGTTTCTGAAAGGTGCTTTGGAGCAAAAAACCGTTGCATGGTTTAATTCAAACAATTTTGATCTGCTAAAACCTAAAAGCACTTAAAATTTGAATATATCCAAGACAAAAATGGCAACTAAAACCGGACGGCTTGTCTGTTCTCCTGAGTAACTTTCAGAATTACAAAAAGTAACCAACCGTCCTTTTTGACATAGTTCAGACTTTGGCGACCGGTTGTGTTGGGTCGTGATTTAATTCTTTATGGTTGACTTCTTTCAATAAAACATCATCTGCAGCCTCGTTGGCGTCTAACAACGCCTCCTTGTTTTTGCGATACTGCTTCACAATGCGAGATATTTCCTCAGCAGGCGGCGCTACTATGACGACGATCGCCATGACAACGGCCCACGCCTGGGTGAACCAGACCCAGGCTGAGAACTGTCCCTCACTCATCACCGTGTAACTGGCCATGATGATCCCGGGGATTACAAGGGCCATCAGTGCTATGCTGCACCCTCCCCCAATGTACGCTACCATCTTTGCCTTCTTAAATGTGGACGACATCTGCTCAAACGTTGGTTTTGAGTCAAAGTGGAGACCTTTTAGTTCTTCCCGGTAGTTCAGTTCCCATGGATTTAGTGGGTTATCAATGTCGTACAGTTTTTGCCATTCTTCATTTGCATCATCAGGACACCGGATAGTATTTGTTATTAGGGAACTTATAATGCACCCAAGTAAACTGCCACCAAAGCTTGAACATGTTCCCGCCAAAATGGCATAATCCTGGACAGTATTGATCAAGAAATTGTTCAGACCGCCCTCGTACATCGTAGCTGCTGACAATGTTGCAGTGATGCCACAGACCAATCCTAGAATACCTCCTGAAAAAGAAAGCCATAAACACATTATGTACCACCGTAAAATAAACCTGATGCAAATTTTACTCTGAAATATCGCAAATCGTATCAATATGCGCTAATCTGCATTGTCCGGGGTTACACCTATCGGTTCCGGTTTAGCACCACCTGTTCTTTAATTACATGTACTAGTAATTTCGTTCCACGATTGTTTGTGGCTTAGTCGGTACATTATATAACCATCGTGAGTAGTTAAGCGTTTAAGATTAATGATGAATGCTTAGCACAAATAAGCTCTATTGTTTATAATAACTTTATATTTTACCCGTAATAAGCCCTTTAGAGGTCGCTTTCACCCACATGATGGAAAGAAGAACTGGTGGGAAACAAGGAATAGTAACGATGGCTCCGACATAAAAGATCCAGTTGAGATCAATGCCCGACTCAAAAACTAACATTCCTAGAGGAATGATGGCAATAGTTACCCAAACAATACACCAGTTTTTGAAGTGGATAAGATTGTCTTGATACTGCCGATAGTTTCCATGAGTAGGACATTGATACTGAGGCTTGATACAGTTGTCAGCAGCCTCGCTTCTGCGCACCATGTCCTCTGCGCAGCCATGACAGCGCACGATACTGACACATTGACAGTGAAGTTCACTGCGACTTTCATAAGTTGCAATTAATGTCTTCTTTTTATTTTTCCCGCACAAAACACATTGTCTTCTCTTCATTCCGTCTCTACAGTTATAAAAATATAATTTTAAAACAGAATGGCCATTGTGTGTATCTCACGTACATATTTTGTCATTCAAGTGAGAACTGAATGCGAGTTGGAACATGTATGAAATGAAAATAAAAAAGTATTTACCTATTACTTTGAAGGTGGATAATTTTTTTTAAATCAATACCAAAATCAAATTAAAACTTTTCTTAAAAACACAGCATTCATTCGAGAATTTACCAAAGAAATTGGTTTCAAAATAATGGCACTCGATCCCAAATTCAATGCAAAACTTTAATGTCCAAGACCAATCGTTACGGGCTCTCTTACCTAAACGGTCTGAGGTAAGTCTGGTAGATGTCGTACACGATGATGGAGGAAATGGCCATGACCTCTCCTGACCCAGTAGACATCAAGGCCATGGCGCCCATCGTGAGAATCAGAATACCACCAGACGACCCCAAAACCTTCTCTGCAATAAGAGGCGTAACCAAACCTGCAAAGAGTCAATGTGAGAATTCATTTCCTTCGTTTTCTTTTCTAAGCTACCGATCCTTTAGATTACATCTTTTTATAGTCACCTTCATCAATTTGACCAGGTGTCAATAGATGCGTCCCGTTCTCCATGCTAAGTGCCAAATATGCCATTCCAGTAGTGGTTGCCATGGTTGCAGGAATGGCGAACCAGATAAATCCCGCCAAAATAAATCCCCAGACTCCTTGGATAGGTTTTGCGGCTATTCGACTCTGCCAAGACGCCTGATCACAATATGTGACAGCAGACGACACAAACACCTCGATGACGCCATAAAGAATAGCTACACCAGAGTGAAAGGTTAAATAGCTATAGTTCTCATTTTCAGGCGGCCCTTTCACACATGAAATGTATTCATACATTTTAGACACGTGCCCTATAGAATCAAACTCTGTTGTTTCATTGTGTAGAATCTTCACCACAAATACGATCAGAAGGATGAAAACGAGGCAGGCATTAAAGTAGGACACATAGAATGTGGTTCCAATGCCTCCGACAAGAGAGTAAGACCCAAACAGAACCGCCATTACAAGGAGCGAAAACTCGTCCGAGGTGTCCTTTGTCAGAGATTTAATGGTGGCCCGGCCAGCTAACAGCAGCCCTATCATGATGACAAGATTGGTGACAAGGGCAAACACGCAAAATACCACGTGGGCAGATTTACCAAACCGGGCATGGATGATCTGAAACAATCAAAATATTTATCAGATCTTTTGTTTTAAACTATAAGACGAAGATTTCCAAAATATCTACACTTTCATCTATATTTTTTTATTTCGTGACACAATGAATTTTTTTTTACTTTATTAGATATACGATTAAATTATACAAAAACCGTCATAAAAAGATTAAAAGGTGTACTGTTATTCCAAAGTCGTGGATTCTATGAAGAGAAACCGATAAACATTTGTGTGTACTGGGTACACAGCAATAAAGAGAGATAACATATAAAAAAAACTTAGCATTTATTCATTGACATGATGTAGCTATATAGGCTATCTACTGCTGCACCTGTAAGTAGGTTTTAGCTCCAGGTGCTCGAGTTTTAAACTGTACGGAGAATATCGGGAATATGAAGATGTTAACCATGATTCCCACAGCGTACCAAAATGGACCAGCGACTCCATTCTGCAAATGTTAAAAGCAACGATTACTCAAATGTGATAGAAATATATAAGAAACAATATATATAGACTTTGTTCGGTGTGATCTAAATATTAAGATTAAGAATAATCTTAAAATTTAGATTTCATTCAATTCGATCGGTACATAAAGTTTAAGTATATAGAGTAGAGACAATTGAAAATGGACTAGTGGCTTGGTTTTGCAAGTTTAGGCAACAAGTTAAAAATTGCAATCGAAACCTATAAAGTTAAAAATATTCTGGTAATTTAATTTAAAACTTTGCTAAATGTGACTGTATATAAATGGCATGAGCTATTATATCATTTTCAACTATTTGCAACGTATATTAACGTATATTTATGTAGATAAATCAAAACAAAGAGCTAAGTATTGTCATTGGAAAGTTGGATGGTGGTAGCCATTCTTCGACTATATAAAGGAAAATATTCGAATGTTAAACCTTAAAGTTTTGGATTTTTTTCTCTAATTAATAATTGTTAATGGCTAAAAATGCCTTATTTAAAATTTCAAAATACATGTAGGTCTGATAGGTAATTTGTTGACCATCTGCCTCCTTAAGCTTATAAACATAACTGTATGTGTACTAGTATTTTAAAAATTGACGATTTTTAAATTGTTAGATTGATAAGAAATGACATCATTTTCATAAAGTCACTGTATCTGCTATTTCACCTTCAATTGATAAAAAATACGCAAGACAAACTATAAACCTGCCCCTTGCGCCCTAGTTACTACAATCATGGGGTCAAGGACGACCATTTAATGTCATTGAATGTACCTAGCCGGAAATTTGAATCTTCAGAAGATTTAATTAAAAGGGATAAAAAACGATTACAATTAGGTACAATTATTTCATGTTTTCTTTTTTAAGGAAGAGGGCCACCAATGATGTATGGCTACTGTCAGCATTACCAAAGAGGTGTCACGTGACAGGGCAGGGAGTTCCCCATCAGTCACGCTCGATCGATTTTGTCCTTATTTGACACCGTCATCCAAAAAAGAAATGGTTCATCGAATGTTTAATGTCCTGAGATGGGATATAAAATAAAGATAATAAAGACTTGAAAAAAAGAGAGAATCAATGCTTAGAGTCTGGTTTCTTGTTCCTGTTTTTGGATGTAGACGAAGCATCAATTATACATCAATTACATTTTTAAGAACTCGATCAGCGTTTACTCGAGTTCCCTTTTCATCAGAATAATGCTTGACAGAGGTCTTCAGATATATAATGCAAACAGTACATGCACCACATAAATAGGGAGTATCTGATTCGGATTTGAGTCAAACTTAGTGAATTGTGTAAAACTAAAAAAAAAACAACAACTTAATTTTGGCAAAGAAACGAATAAAATCATTTTAATATATGCAAAAGGTGAATAAAGAAAGATGAGGCTAGACATGTGAAGTATCGTGCAGGTATTTTTTATGTAACTAAATCCATCCTTTTTATCCCCATAAATTCATGTTTCACCTCACAAATTCGCCTGTCCAATTTCAAATTGCTCCCGTAGATTTCACCAAGATAATTGTCGGACCTTTTTATCCCCAGTTCAGGATATTGATATTTTGTGGCACAGTTCCCAATTTCTCAAATAACTATCACTATATTTGATTATCTATTGAAAATGGGAAAATGATGAAAAACTAACAGAAGTGGGAAAGCTTGATTGTGCGCCATCTTTGCAGAGCAAAGAAAGGACGATCCGAATTAAGGATATAATCTCATTAGTGCAGAGGTCAGACTGAATTGGAATCTAAAATAAATATTCACACTTTGAGATCCAACATGTGTCTATTAGCCAAATTCTTTGGCCCTTCGTTCAATTACTATGAAGTTGATTTTGTGGAGATCGACTCAAAACGAGGCACTTAACGTCTGCTTGTGTTACCGCCATGCGATTTACGCGGACTCAAGAGTACTCGGCGTTCTATTTCGAACATCTTTATCTCGTGCATATATACTAACTGGAGATATCATGTGACATCCTCTGTCAAAATAAATCACTGGCAAATCAATGTCTTCATTCGTCATTTGTCATAGAGGAATGTCTAAGCTTTCCAAATCTCTCATTCAGGTGAAACATTCTTGAAAGGATGATAAGCAAGAACGGAACTAACAAGCGAGTACCCAAAACAAAACAACACAACAACAAACAAACAAACGAAACAAAACAAACAAAAAATAAAACAAAGAAAATCTGACAATGTAATTTTTTTTAAATATTTCACTCAGATTGAACGATCTGCACATTTAAGTGGTTTGTTGAATTGCATTTTCTTGGTTGCAGTTCCGACTATACTGGTGGTCTCCGTATCTTATTGATGAAATTTCACTTGAGTCTCAATATATTACCTAATGCTGAGTATATCAGTAAGTGAACTAAACCAATTCTTAATCAAACCAGGAAGAGCATGTTTGAAAATTTATCGTTTTGGATTTATAAAGATGGAGTATGCCAGATACTGGTGTTCCTTTAGTTTTGTTTTTGTTTTTGACTTGAATTGAGTTAAATGATATAACAATTTGACAGACCGCCATGTAAACGGGGAATTTTGCAGAATAAATTCAGATGCATGTGTTCTTACCAATGATAAAGAGGGAAATTTTAGTATGATTTACTTTCACGAATTCGAAATCTTTAGTAACTTTCAAGTCATATTTTGATTCCTGGTGTCAAATGAATACATACAATTCATTTAAATAGCTGGTGTAAAAAGAACAGGCATCTCGATCATTAACACGTTTACCTTTGTTGTGAGTGTGGCGCTGTGTAGAATATCCCCGGGCCAGAACAGCTGGGAGGCGACCGTCACCGCCGTCAAGCTCAAACTCACGTTACCGCCTGCGTCAAACGTAGTATCTAGATTATGCTCGTCGTGGAAAATGTACTTCCGGACTGAGTTGTGGAGGACTGCTAACAGAATGGAGAACCCGCCAAATCCCAGAATCATCAGCAGGGCTGACTCGTACCGCTCCAAAACAGGATTCACTCTACTCAAAGAAAACACGGTGATGTTAATTGGAGAAATTTCACTTTATAAGTTTATTATTAAATTCCTCTGTACAATATTTATCCAAAATGTTTGCATATTTTGAATTCATTTGAAGAGTTGTCCCTCTTATCACATGGACATTGTACCTTAACTAAGATTATATGAGTGTGCCACGGTCCTCTAAAAACTGTATCATAAAGAAAAAATTAGAGAACTCGTACATTTCATAATAAATACTTGTATTGAATTAAAGGCACAAATATATAATTATAAGAGAAATCTTTCAGTTCATAATACTATACAGAATACTTTGCCTGACATCAAATTGAAAAGAAAACACTTTACTGAATGTACTTTTCAACACACCGTGCTGTATATTTGATACACATATATGAGAGAATTAATCATTTTCATGAATTGTCATATTCGCAAGAGTCATCTCTCATTTCAGAAATGACAATGAATAGATAGTTCGAAATGAGATGCATGTACTCAGTACCTATTCATGTAATACAGTGGCGTCGGATGCAAATTGAAAGCGGGGGCCTAGACTCATCAAAAATCTTCACAAGCAAAAAAAAAAAGAAAAAAAAAAGAAAAGAGATTATGGTTATGCCTAACTTTGCAAAAAAGGTTGAGGAGAGGGGCTAAGCCCCCCCCCCCCCCCAGTCCCGACGCCTATGTAATAAACGCCAGTTTTAAAATCTTTTTTAAAATAGACGACACAAGTTTTTTAAGTTATTGTACTGCGAAGAATTTTCAACTTCTTGTGTATTTTAAAGACTTAATTAGCAGAGAGAGAGAGAGAGAGAGAGAGAGAGAGAGAGAGAGAGAGAGAGAGACTTACCCGGTAGTTCCCGGTGCTGGGTTGAGGGTGACCGGACATGCTGATCTGTTGACGCCCTTCACGAGGGTCGCACAAAATCCGACCCAAATAACTACAACGATACTCCTCGCCATGTCCTACGCTGGATTTTGATAGCACCTGAGAGAAACTATAATAGGGTCATTCAAGGCCAGGTAGATAAAGGCGGAGAGTTCTGTTTTTACAGCATACGGAATGAGGCTGGTAGCGCCTGTAGAACCTATTATATACTCTCACACACTGGGAGAAAACATTACCCTACCGATGGTCGATAGCAGCGGAATAAAGCAAGGAAATTATCAAACAAAAGTATCGTTACCCCCATTTTTTTCCAATCATTTTCTTATCTTCAATTTTAAAACTTGGATGTCATAAAACGTATTTCCTGCAAAATGTTCTCGGCTTACAAAATTAAATAACGTTAGAGATAAAGAGCCGGGTTAGCGCTAACAAGCCCAAAAACTTAACCTGAATCTTTTGTAACTTTACGATGTATTTTCGAATAACGACAAATGTATAAATGTAACGAAACATAGATCTATTAAATGATATATCACACCAGTGGGACCTGGTATGTGAACAGTTAGTACATATACACTAAAGCAGGTTAAAGCAATATGAGCTTACTTTTTTAGAATTTTATTTTGGTGCAAAAACCTGTTAGTATGATAAGTCTGCATGCATGTAACTTAAACTTTAGATATATAGATTTGATCCAATCATTAACTTTTGTCAAAAAAAAAGAGATTTCTTTTCCAGGGAATAGGACGACAATAATTCAATTTTGTTCCAACTAAGGCCTCTCAACGGCTTTTCCCACAAAAATATGACTAACAGACATGTAAAATCCATGATATTTTTTTTATTATAGTAGAAAATAACATTTTCGTTAAAAAGAAAATTTTTCAACATGAAGATTGCAGCTAGTAAAGCGTAATGTCGCTAATTCAAATTATGCAACATCAACTACCTGTATATTTGTAGCAAATTAACATTCTAAAAAATTGCTTTTGTGGTAGTTCCGCATGATACTTAAAAATTTATCATTAATTAGATTATAATAATTCTTTCTAATATTTCACGAGATTAAAGTTTCAGTTTTTGGAATGTATGTAATATATATATGTCGACAATAATGAAACCATTAAAATATATATAATTGACAAATATTTTAAAACTAAAATGTTTAATATTAACTTGTTAATAAAATAACATTTCAGAGTTCAAAAAATTACGACATAAAAATTGCACTTCAAAATGACTACGCATAAGCGGGCATTGGGTTGTTGTCAAGTTTTGGGAAGAGGGGGGAGGTATTTTTTTCTGAAATAAATATCACATTTTGGGACTAATTACCCTTACCCCTTGTGCCGATTCATATGGCCGATTTTTCGTGGTTTCTTTCTCTGTGCGGAACAGTCTCAGAAAGACTTCACATTTACATCCAATTTACGGCTGATAAATTACGACTAAAAATGGGTGTATGATATTAGTATTAAACCATTAAAAGAGACAATTATAAAGACGAAAAATGAGGGATCCTAAAACCAAGCTAAGATTTCCGTATGACTGCGACTACAAAAGAATTCATTGTCGGGTATATCACATAATATAGATGTTATCATAGGAAAACAACTGACAAAAATTCCTAATGTTCTACAAAATATTAATATCAGTACTATAGTACTAAATATTTTATATTTGTAACAACTGTGTTATGATCCTTGAACTATCTGGTGAAATATACTCAAAGAAAAATTTTCCCTGGGGAGGTGTCTGAGGCCTATTTTCGGTCATTTTACATTGTGAATTTAATCAGTTTGAATTTTCGGGTGGGTGGATAGGTTGGGTCATACCCACAGTCTTTAGATCCTCGCATGACCTCGAGTCCCATTGATTCACAGAACATGTACAAGTACGATTATTCAAAGAAAATACTCAATGCTAGTTAAAAGATAATGGCTAAGTGTTCTCACGAGAGAGAGCAGTGTTTCTAAGACGTTCAGAAGTGCAGTATCAACAACACTCAAGTAAAGAGAAGATATCTGTACACCTGCAGCGGAAGTGGGTGACACGATGAATGCAGCAACAAAATAAACAACATTAAATGAACTTAATATAATTCAGGCATACTCTGAAACCTGGCAAGGCCTCATTGGCCTGGCCTGGCCTCAAATTTTGGCCTTGCCCCTATTTTGGCCTCACATTTTGAAAATTATCTTTTTCTCATTTTCTTAGATTTAGATTGAATTTTTGTTGATTTTTTAAAATAGAAATTGAAAATTCAATGCTTTTTTATGTTTAAGGAAAAATCATATAAAAATATATATATATATGTCAAATTTGGGGCCAAGCCAATTTAGAGGCCAAAAGTGAGGCCAACTTTGAGGCCAGGCCAGGCCAGGTTTTAGAGTATGCCATGTTTAATCACAGTGGACAAAGGCCAAAAAATTAAAATAACATAAAGAAAGTAGACTGTATACTGGTAATTTTAGAGGCTTCTTTTAAATTGCATCCTCAAACTTAATTTAAGGGACAAATTGATCACTAACTCATGCATCCAAAAATGTGTGTAGACCTGTCCTTTACCCCCATCCCCCACCCCCGAAAGAAGCCTGAGAATTAATACAGTTAAGAAAAATTTAATTTTACCATGAGGCAGGTACATGCCTTCTCTGTACATGCAGAATCAAATGACAGACACTTCTAACATAGGACAGAAGAACTTAAAGCAATCTTAGAGACAGTCAATGTTCCTTTGTGAATAGTGCATGCTTTTTAAGGTTGTATGGGACACCCTACTCAAAAATTTGTAACACAGTTCCTTTGTAACATAATAAATTTAACATAATTTTATAATATAATGGCATTTTTTTATTTTGATGCCTTACAAAGTAGCTTGAATATAGGTTAGTGTTGGCTATTAATCTATGAGTTAAAAATAAATAATGTCTCTGTGGGTTTCAAACTCTCAGTGCTGTTAAGTTTTTTTAAGGGGATTCTATTTTGAAATCTCAAAGTGTCCCATAAAGTCTGATTTTCCTTTCTCTTTAAGTGCACAGACTAGATGTAATACACAGTTTAGGAAAAATCCATGCCTACTTTCTTACACACAAAATTTCCTGTGTTATCACATATCATGTATTTACAAATCATACAGATGACGAGGTCTTGAAAATAAACCTGACAGACTGACACAACACATGAGTTTATCAGGTTGGGACCAATCTCCCAAATGGGATATAATAGCCCGTTTGTGATATAATAGCCTAAATGGGATATAAATTTAAAGTGCAAATAATAAAAATTTTTGATTTTAAAATTTTTGATTTGAATCCGCATTAGAATAGATGAAATACAACAACTTTTGGTAAACAACATTTTCTGTAGCTGTACTATTACGGAGATTGATCCCTCAGTATATCCAAAACTTCTTGGGGATCAATCTTACAAACTATAGACATATAGAAAAACTTCTTAACCAAAAGTTGTTGCATTTGATTCACATTAATGCAGATTTATATCAAAAAATTTAAAATAAAAAAAAATAATTTTTTGCACTTTAAATTTATATTCCATTTGGGCTATTATATCCCAAACGGGCTATTATATCCCATTTGGGAGATTGGTCCCAACCTGTTTATACCTGTATGAACCAATGTGTATTTCATCAGTTTAAAATTCTGCAGAATACAACTTTATATTATTTACTGAAGTATTCAACATTAATATTGACATATGAATCTATTTATTATTAATGATATAAAAGTATTATGTACAGTAGGTGTGTTGATAATAATGATTCAATAATAAATGATATTTAAAACATAAAGAACAAAGTATCTGTACACAGGGTTATTTTTGCCCTGTGTTTTTTTCCCTCTTCTACACTTGCAAATCTTTTCGTCCGGTCTTAAATTTGCCCAGACACAGTAAAAATAATATTATAAAATAATATATAATAATATAAAATAATAAAAAGAGGGCAAATATTTCCCTGTATACAGTATATAAGCACTGCTATATGTCTGTAGGTATTATAAAACTAGAGTGTGCACTTTGATTACATGAACTACAATATATAAAGACATTATACTCACTTATTGCATCTATTAACAGAACATGTTTTTTTTCACATGTATACATATTGCACCCTTAATACACATTTCATTCACAGAATAAAATATCAAGGTATACAACTGAATAAAATAAACAAACTCTTTTCAAATATGTGTACCCTATTTCACTTTTGTTTCTGTATAAGAAATCTAACTTTCATTTACTTTTGTATGTGTTTATCAAGTTTTGTCTTCCTTTCGAAAACACCTTCAATATAAACACTCTTCACTGGTTATTTGGTCATTAGCAAGTAAATAAAATTGATATGTACATCTAATTCTCACCGAGGAATGCTACATGTATGAAGTCTCGGTGTGATGTACTGCACTGTGTTCTGTGTCTTGAACATGAACATCTGCCACCGTAACCTGTTCTATTGTATTTGTCTGAACACTTCCCCCTGAATTGGTTGCTTGGCCAGTGTTCTGAGCCTCATTTTGTGACCCTGTCTGTGTGTCTGTCTTCATTACTTCCTGGTTATTACTTCCTGGATCCATAACTTGGCTATGTTTGTTCCCTGTCTGTGTGTGTGTCCTCTCCACTTCCTGGTCGCTCTCCTCATCCTCCAGAACCACGTAGTTGTTCATGCTGGCGGTGGTCTCAGTGACCGGGGGAAAGGGTCGCTCACTGTTCTCCAGGGATGCTGCGTCCCAGTCTGCACTGCTCTGTGACCCCATCAAATCCACCCGGGAATCGGTCCGGGAATCCCCTCCTGCCAACAAGGGTGTCCGCTCGTTTTCATTTCTTATCTGTGGTTTGCTGATGGTCTTTTTCACTGTTTTACCTATATAAAAAAACAACACAAATTAACTATCATAGAAATAAATACCGGTGTATATTAAAGCAATGGGATTTTGTAGCTATTATTGATAACTTACTTATTTTTATCATATGAAATTGAAACTAAAGTGACACCCATTCAGTCTGCTTTTCCACATTTTAGAAGAAGCTTTTCCATAAATATTTAAAAAAAAATTTTAATTTGCGACAGGCAAAATAATTCAATATATGGTGTATATAAGGAGTCCAAGCTCCTTCGATTTCTCCCATTTTTCTCCAGCTCCTATGAAACACTCAACTTACCAATGACCTTGACATGTTCGATGACATCATCTCTCATGTCAGACACATCCCACATCATCAGGAAGGAGGCAAAGCAGTTGACATCTTCATTGTCACTCCTGATGTAAGGTTTGTGAGAGAAAGAGAAATAGTGAGCAATGGCGGCCAGGAACATCTCTATACAGATCAGGAAATCCTGTAACCATGGAAACAAATATCAAAAAACTGCAGAGCGTCAATTTGTGATATCTAGTTTTGAAAAGTTGCTGTGGTTTTCTTGTTTTTTATTGTTGTTTGTGTCTGTAATTTATTTTGTTTGTTCTCTCTTTTATTTTGGAAAAAGGAGGATGAGTTTGGTTTTTTTTAACGCTTTTGCACAAGTAATTAATGGAAAAAGGGAAGTGAGAGCATAAGTACCTGTAGTCCTGTTGCCACTTCCTGGATGCTGTCATAGAAGTCCCATTTCCCACCCTGGGGAATCCAGTTCAGCTTGACCAAGATAGCTATCAGCACAGACTGCCTGAAATACCAATATTGTGCTTTTACAAACTATGTGTGATTATAAATGAGAATGATCAAAAAAAATCTTATCTTCCCCTTTTTTTCTACTTTCATATATTTCAAAAATTGTCCTTATACTTTCAGTTTGGATATATACAAAAGCACTTACCAAAATGAAAAGAAGACAACAAATTTGACACAAAGGAACTTTGGTATAGGTTTGATGGGAGCTAACTCTTCCTTCATTGCTTTGTAAAACAGCACCAGACAGTACATTGCCCACTGTAAGCAGAATCAGATACTGTAGATTCCTAATTAAACGCCAGAAATTAATTTTTGCATAAAAACAAACCTCCCAGATTTTAAAATCTGGGTTTTATTTTTCAGACAGATTCGGACTACAGGAAATTAATATAAATAAAATTAGTGATCGCGATTTTGTATTCTCCCAGTTTGATACAGAACAGGGGAATTGTGGAATTAAGAACTTGCGTAAAATAAGGAATTTACAGTAAATGTACCACCAGCATGATCAGTACATGATCACATCAGTTTCCATTGTCCTAATGATAAATAAGACACTATAGCTGATGTATGTTTCGGGTGACTTACAATTTGTGAGATGTTGTTGATAATGGTCAGGTAAGACCAAGCTGATTTGAAATCAAAGTCCCCTTCATGGTATGCATCGTTAAGTTGACAAATTCTGTAACCAAAAAAGTCAAATAATTGATAAACATATCATTATTATTCTAAATGAATGTTCAAGTGAAATAATCATATACATATGTAAACTCCATTTTATATTTACAGTGGAACCTGTACAAGTATGAACTGACAGCTTCAAGAACAGGAAGTAAGTTGTGTGAAAAAATGAACAATACGAAATTATAGATTTTGAAATTCAGATAGCAGCTTAAATGGAATTACATCTTCATTTTATCGGTAATTTAACTTTCATATCGGCTGTACTTACAAAGCTATACAAGTTGTCACTGGTCTTACAATAGTGTACTGCAAGGCTCCGTGTTTACATCGGTCGATGAAGGAACTGAAAAAATACATTTAGCTATCTTTAGTACCAAAAGTAGAATAACAAAAAGCCACCTGTAGTATAAATAGCATCATGATTAAGTACATATAAGAATTCAAAAAAGATAGCGGTCATAAATCCATTTTAACAAGAGCTGGGACTTTGGGTATAGTTGTGTCAAACAGCAATGTGATGTAGGCCTGTCGATTTCATTGCTAGCCACTCAGCCATGGCTCTTTAAAATCAACAAGATTTGTCTGGCTTTTGAGCTAATACTACATAATCTATGCATATTGTATTCAACATCAGCACCATTTTTAACATGTTTTGATGAAAGAAATAGATAGTTACATCCTACCGAAAGTCCAAGGTCTTGTTAAAATGGTTCTAAAGCCAATCCTTAGTTAAAGACAGATTTGAGCTTTGTTCTAAAAACCTCATTGAAGAACATATACACTCTATCATCATTCATGATTTTATCTTTAAAAAATGTGCCACTGTGAAAATCATTTCATGATTATCATTTAATATTAAGCTTACTATTTCATTTGCCATGGTGGGAAGCAGCAAAATGGACAGATATGTTTAACTTGTTCTTTATTCCTCAGCGTTACTTCAAGATTGGGGTGTTCAATCCATAAGTAATTTAGGAGATAGGCCATGAAGTTGTATATCACATAGGCCTCGTAACATTCTCTCAAAGTATCTAAATAAATGGAGGCACTTGGAAATCTCAAGGCAAACCACTGAAAGGAATGAAAAAAAAATGAAATTACTGTAAATGTATATGCACGGTACTGTGAAATCATTTGAATTTGTGGTGGCTCGATCAGTTTTCTTGGTATTCCTCCACAAACTTACATCCTCAATGAAAACAAATTTTGAAAGAGACGAACTTACATCCCCATGAATAAGCAAAAGACCTACAATCCACAAAAATTTAAAGGGACCTGGACCGGATTTTAGATGAACATCTTATTTTCTGATTTCTATGTATAAAATAGTTTACTTTTGTTTTTTGAATGATTCACCAAAATTTGAATGTTAAAAGTCATGTACGTTACAAGCGAGATATAGAGGGTTTCAGTCACTGTTATGTAAACAAAGCTCGAGTCTTAATTTTGTTTACAAATACTGTAAAGTAAATAAATTGCCATTTCTTTATCAATATAACTTAATAAGGAAACAAGATATACTGATTCAATGGTTTATAAATAATTTCTTCACAACAAACAGCAATATTAAATAAAAACTTAAACCAATACAACAAATATGTAAACATTAACAGGACTCGAGCTTTGTTTACAAAACTAAGAAATCTAACCTCTGTAACTCGCTTGTAACTCGATATTTGACTTTCAAATTTTGTTAAAGCATTGAAAACAACTATATTAACAATTCCAGACATAAAAATTTAAAAAAATAAATTTTGAACATTTTGAGCTCAAATCGTGTCTAAGTCCCTTTAAATGATTCCACAGTAGATCAGAATCTCCACTTTTTTGTTATATTTTCCAAAAAATATTCGGTATTTACAATGAAAAGTCCTCTTTAAATTAATTCAATTCAAAATGTAAAACTTACTGCATTAATGGCATATATTGGAACCATCCAAAGAATCCTAGATAAAGGGAAAAAAAGAAATTATAGTCAATGTAACATGAACATTTCGCAAACAGGGACTCTCTTATGGATAATGGACCTAATTTATTGTGCATAGAATCTAGTAGTGCAGAGGAGTGAGGTAAAATGGGCAAGATCAATCAAAGGATTTTAAATATGACATATCAATCAGTTAAACTGCAATGAAAAACTGATTTTAATACTGCATTAGCTGTCAAGGGACATCTGCATCAACACACAGTGAACTTGCGCTTGTTGCATGTAGTGGGTGACCTTGTTGTTAATTCACATGTCAACGAAAATACTCTTAAGAACATAACATTTCTTTCAAGGGCTTTATAAATAACTCAGCGATGAATGGAAAATCATTTTAATTGGTTTGCTACATGTCAACAGAATTATTCTTAAGAACATATTATTTAACATGAGTGTTACAAATACATATTTCTTTCGAGGGTTCAAATAACCCAGCAATGAGATGAAAATCACTTCAATTGATAGAGCTACAAATTCAGCACAAGACTTAATACAGATAAGAAAAGTTAATACAAATCTAAAGTAGTACAAGTACCGGTATATCTTTCAGTGTTATCTCATTCTTCCTTATTAAATTTTTTAATGCACAATTTTAAAATACTTTTTCTGTCTCATGATTATGCATGAAATACAAGTATTATATCCTTTTATGTTGCATTGCAGATATGCATTAGGTCATGCAGTCTTCTTTCGGAGATTTTTTAACTTCCCTGACACAAAAACCTTTGTAATATTCACATAACCAAATTACTTCATATTGAAACAAGAGGCCCATGGGCCACATCGCTCACCTGAGGAACAATAGGTATGATAAAGTCAGCTTAATGGAGTCATAATACAATCTGGACAATGTACATTAATACATGTAGATCCTGTATAAATAAAATCCATTTTTCCCCCTTGGAACTCGGATAGCCCTGATTGCTGAAAATATTTACAAGAGCAGACTTTAATCACCGCTCCTGCACATATATAGGGACTCAACGTTATCCAGGCAGGGATGACCGCACACCTACGCAACTCAACAGGTACCAACGTTAATGCAAGCAGAGATAACGCAAGCAGGGATGACCTCACACTTGCGCCAACAGCTCAACCTAACGCAGGGAGTGCCGCACACTTGCACTAGAAAGGCCAGAACACCAGCAGGGATGACCATACACAAGTGCTCCGCCGCAACCACCACCAATACAAGCAGGTATGACCGCACACTTGTATCAATGCGATACAGGGCAGAAATGACCGCACATTCAGTATCGTTGGTTAGAAAAACACGAAGACTAGAAAGAGAAGGGATGTCAACACCCTCAATCTCTCCGTACCTGTTCAAGCTTAACCCCAAACAGTCACTCGTTGCAATGCAATAGACACTGTCCCTATATATGTGCCAGCCTAAAATAATTCATAGTATCTAAAAATTGGAAATCAAAAATAAACAAACTAATCCAGCCTAACCCAAAACTACTTATGCAGAACAACTTATATACATTGAATATTTATTATTGTATAAAAATAATCATCACATTAATTGGTTAACAGTGGATGCATTAATTAAAATAATCAAGAATCAATAAATCGAGGGCAATAACCCAAAACAGTAATACAAAAAGATTCTAATGAAAAAAAAGCTGCCTGCTTCAATTTTATAGTCATATCACATGTTGAGTATTGCAGTTCTCAAAAAGATCCTTTACAATTGTTTATATATGGGATATTTAGCTACATCAAACTCTGAACCTTCTTGTGAGGCCGAAGAATTGTCCTGGAGCCAAAGTCTTAACAATTAAAAAGAATCATCTTGCTGATTAGTTTCTGAGAAGAAGATTTTTAAAGATTTACTCTTTATTCCTATGTAAAACTTTAACACCCCCCCCCCCATGTGGCCTCACCCTACCCCCAGGGGTCATGATTTTCACAACTTTGAATCTACACTACCTGAGGATACTTCCCACAAGTTTCAGCTTTCCTGGCTGATTAGTTTCTGAGAAGAAGATTTTTAAAGATTTACTCTATATATTCCTATGTAAAACTTTAACACCCCCCCCCCCCCATGTGGCCTCACCCTACCCCCAGGGGTCATGATTTTCACAACTTTGAATCTACACTACCTGAGGATACTTCCCACAAGTTTCAGCTTTCCTGGCTGATTAGTTTCTGAGAAGAAGATTTTTAAAGATTTACTCTATATATTCCTATGTAAAATTTTAACACCCCCCCCCCCAATGTGGCCTCACCCTACCCCAAGGGATCATGATTTTCACAACTCTGAATCTACACTACCTGAGGATGCTTCCACACAAGTTTCAGCATTCCTGGCTGATTAGTTACTGAGAAGAAGATTTTTAAAGATTTACTCTATATATTCCTATGTAAAACTTTGACCCCCCATTGTGGCCCCAACCTAACCCCAGGGGTTATGATTTTCACAACTTTGAATCTACACTTCCTGAGGATGTTTCCACACAAGTTTCAGCTTTCCTGGCTGATTAGTTTCTGAGAAGAAGATTTTTAAAAATTTATTCTATATATTCCTATGTAAAACTTCGACCCCCCATTGTGGCCCCACCCTACCCCTGGGGGTCATGATTTTCACAACTTTGAATCTACACTACCTGAGGATGCTTCCACACAAGTTTCAGCTTTCCTGGCTGTTTAGTTTCTGAGAAGAAGATTTTTAAAGATTTACTCTATATATTCCTATGTAAAACTTCGATCCCCCATTGTGGCCCCAACCTAACCCCAGGGGTTATGATTTTCACAACTTTGAATCTACACTACCTGAGGATGCTTCCACACAAGTTTCAGCTTTCCTGGCTGATTAGTTTCTGAGAAGAAGATTTTTAAAGATTTATTCTATATATTCCTATGTAAAACTTCGACCCCCCCCTTGTGGCCCCACCCTACCCCCGGGGGTCATGATTTTCACAACTTTGAATCTACACTATCTGAGGATGCTTCCACACAAGTTTCAGCTTTCCTGGCTGATTAGTTTCTGAGAAGAAGATTTTTAAAAGATTTACTCTATATATTCCTATGTAAAACGTCGACCCCCCATTGTGGCTCCAACCTAACCCCAGGGGTTATGATTTTCACAACTTTGAATCTACACTACCTGAGGATGCTTCCACACAAGTTTCAGCTTTCCTGGCTGATTAGTTTCTGAGAAGAAGATTTTTAAAGATTTACTCTATATATTCCTATGTAAAACTTCGACCCCCCCTTGTGGCCCCACCCTACCCCCGGGGGTCATGAATTTCACAACTTTGAATCTACACTACCTGAGGATGCTTCCACACAAGTTTCAGCTTTCCTGGCTGTTTAGTTTCTGAGAAGAAGATTTTTAAAGATTTACTCTATATATTCCTATGTAAAACTTCGAGCCCCCATTGTGGCCCCACCCTACCCCCGGGGGTCATGAATTTCACAACTTTGAATCTACACTACCTGAGGATGCTTCCACACAAGTTTCAGCTTTCCTGGCTTTCTGGTTCTTGAGAAGAAGATTTTTGAAAATTTCTCAAAATTTTTCATTAATTTCTAATTATCTCCCCTTGGAAACGGGTGTGGCCCTTAATTTTCACAACTTTGAATCCCCTTTGCCTAAGGATGATTTGTGCCAAGTTTGGTTGAAATTGGCCAAGTAGTTCTTGAGAAGATGTTGAAAATGTGAAAAGTTTATGGACAGACGGACAGACGGACGGACAGACGGACGACAGACAAAATGTGATCAGAATAGCTCACTTGAGCTTTCAGCTCAGGTGAGCTAAAAAGAAAATGCTGCATCTGCTTTGTGTCTACTTGACAAGATAAAGCATATCATAGTTTTATGGTAATTGTAGAAATAAATTACTTCTGTCATCAGTTAGTTCTGTTGCAAATAACTGAGAGACAAGTACTTTGCTTTCCTGTATTTGTATTTTTTTTGTGGCAAGTACTAGAGCTTGCAAATTACACTAGTGATGTACATTTGAAAACTGTTATATTAATATAAGTACATGTATACATCATTTACTTGAAAATATAGCACTAAAATTAATTACAGTAAGAATTCCTCCCATATATTTGTAATGTAGCAGCCGCAAAGCAGATCTGCTTAATGTTCATTTTTATTAAGTCTGTTAAATATAATCTGCAGGGGAAAATTCAAAAACACATTGTTATACATTACAAACCTTTTTGAACATGTACATGTATATGCCATTTAATGGGGCGTACCAAGACATTTTGTTAATATGCATGTTTGAATTTGCCTGCCATTTTGTCGAAAATCGCACTCGGAATGTCTTGGATTTTATCATTAACATGGCGACCGTAAACAGCAAATTTTCCAACGTGATCTTAAAAGTGGCATTGATTTCGTTGCAAAATTATATATTAACAGTTAATGTGGTCAAATAGGATTATAAAAGAGCAACTCAGGTATTTGAAACCAATCATATGAAGATATAAGCAATATAAACGCAATATTCTTATTTCATTTGCAAGTATAGGAGACAAATTCTATCGTTAAACCATAGGACATCTGTCATTTTAATGTCTAAATGATAGTAGAATGTTCTATCTATGGTCTGATCATCACAATAGTAATAGCATAACTGAAAGAGAGTATTACATACATTTGCTGTACGGTTGATATTTTTGTGTGACAGTGGGCTTGATAGGTATACCTTATGATATGGCGCTGAAGATTTGGTTGGGTATAGTTGACTAAATGTTGAAGAATTCCCCAAAGAGATATTGGAATGGCCATCATCACAAAAATCCCTCCTGTAAACCATGCTTCCACGTGACGAGCGGCACCGTTCTGATGGAGTTCTACCACACATAATGGCAGGGCGATTATTAACAACACAAAATACAAACTTATTATGAAGGGTCGTATCCAATGTCGCCATTGGTGAAGGAAATCCATGGTTATGATAAACCTATAAATCGTAGTTACACATGTAACTTTACAAGAAAACCTCAATCTTCATTAACACCGTGACCGTCTTGTGATCTATCATGGATTTTCCATAGCTTTTCGTCTGCCATGTTTATGTCATGTGATTACAAAAATATTTGTAGTTCCTGTTTTATCGCTACAGATTCAACCCACCCCCCGAATTGGTGCAACAGTTGAGGTGTTGCACAAACCTTTAAAGCATTCACTGAGATTCATTTGCCTAAGCCACCAAGTAAAGAAATTTTCATATATATATATATTATTATATCAATGCAACTTTGATGAAATAGACAATTCTGGGACGTCCGCTCACTGTTGATAACAGGGGCGAAACTCTTCGGTAACGAAACAAGTACTGCCGTCATTGCGAAACAAACAAGCGTCTGCCTGACTGAGACGTTGATTGTGAAAGTAGAAATTTTGACTCATGATCACGATTTACGTTTTACATTTGAGTTGTTTCAGGTAAGATAAAATGTATGCTTATCAATCTATCTCGCGACTTTTTGGTATCGTGTAATATCTCCACAGATGTATTATAAGAAGTCGTAAGAACATAACACAGTACATAAGTATTGAATAACATGTTCTTAAGTTTTTAGGTTATAATTGAAAGTGCGATGTAAATGGCATATTTTCAAGTGTTTAAATGTGTACCGAAATTATATTTTTTGCAGTATTGTATAACGTGAAAGTATCACAGCAATGGTCCTCATTTTGTAGGGTAATCGATCCAGCGTAATTTTTGTGCGCCGTATAAATGGTAAATAGTTAATTGCATGTTTTTTTTAAATGGGAGGGTAGGTCTAAGGTCTGTCAACCCAAATTACCTGTTAAGCTATAGATCTGCGGTTACTTGTCACCTTAAGAACTTTCTTTCCTGTTAGGTGATTCTGCACCATTTTATATGAAGCTAGGATTACATATATCGCATAGCCCCCTAACTCCGTCACTACCCTAACTCCGTCACTTTCGGGAAACTCCTCGCCGTTTGAAATCAAGTACGATTATGACGTCTTTTTTACATGTCAAAAATCTTTAATCAAATGTCAACAATTTGCAACGGTTAAATTTAAGAATATGTCAAAAAATAACAGAATTAAACCTTGTTCATTTTATGCACCATTAATTGTGTGAAATCAGCTAAAACTTTTTCACGGGTGCACTAAAATATTGATATTTCTGACATGCGGGCCCATTCGATCATTTACGGTGGTCAGCCATTTTTAGAGAAGTCAAGATGAAACATTTCACATGTAATACATTTTTTATTAAGGTAATTAATACATTTTTCAGACCGCAATAGCCTTTATGCACTACTCTTGATGATAACGTCAAATCGCTCATGCCGATACTTTTGCCTTATACAGGGTATAGACATATCCGGTATATCGCTACTTAGAATATGCTACATTTCTAAAAATGTAATAAATAAATAACTTAATAAGTAATATATTAATTAATGATATAAAATATTTGAAATATATAAGGACATAAATCAAACGGCATCCATAAATTCTGAAAAGGCCATTGTGGTTGTTGTTACATGGACCCATTTTTTATTCTGGCGATCATTTCATTTCGATGAAATTAAATACAATTTAAATTGTATGCACCATTTTTACTTATTATAACTTGGCCTTGATACAAATTGAGTTTTAACTAAATTGTTAATGTGTCTTCATTCCCTGCCATATCATAGAGCATGTGGGTGACGGAGTTAGGTTCATAAGTTATGATAGCACGTGTGATAAACGTCGTATTCAGAGGGCTTATTTGAATAAAAATAAAAATATTTTTGTTAATAATTTTATAAATTATATTGTTTCAGATTATATTTAGTGATTGCAAATGATAAAAACCACAAAAAAATAATTTACAGAGAAACGCAGGAGAATTTCTGCTTATGGTGACGGAGTTTGGGTACTCGGGGATAAAGATTTACAAGATGTACATTTGTATATAGGATTAAATTGGCACATAAGTCATCTCTTTAAGATTATAACACAAAAAACTACAGTATTTTCTTTTTTTAATTCTAACCCTCAGACTGAATTATTTCAGATAAGTTTTCAATATGGCAGAATGCCAAATGGAGCGGGAACCAAGGGGAGCAAGAGCGAGACCCCCAAGGCCTCCACCCCTTACCCAGAGCAGAGACAGTGTGACGGATGCAAAGACATTTCAGAAGCTTCATGATTCTGCATATAAATATATCAATAAAGGACTCGCCTCAGACGAGGTCTCAAACATCCAAGAAGCCATAGCTAACTACCAGAAAGGTCTGGAGAATATCAGCAAAGGGCTAGAAATAAACGTGGAAAGTTTGAATTGTTCTGAAGATGAGAAAAATGACTTAAAAATGATGCAGCAGAAAATGACCAAAACAAAACTTCAAATTGAATACCGCATTCAGTCTCTGACACAGACAACAAACGGAGTCTCTGATTCAATGGAAGTTGAGGCCCCACCATCTTATGAAGAATCCATCTCATCCCCTGGGTCTATTTCAGAGGAGGCATTCCTTTCTTTAGGTGACTCAATTATGGGTGAACAATCAAATGACGATTCTCTCTCTGCAAATGCAGAGGAAATATTTGGTATACCTGATGGGGTACAGATTTTCTACATTACCAAGGAAGGGTTTGTCAGTGCACCCTCCTATCCATCGTCCCTCAAAATGGTCCGCTTCACTGACCCCCCACCAGCAGAAGATCAGAACCGACCTCCAGCCTTTCTCAAAGTTGATAACTGGATATACCCTCTTGTCCCTGGGATGTCCCCTGCTTTACATGCAACAAATGGGTCATACATTTTCCCAGATGTAACAGCTAATGCAGAAGGTAAGTGATGATCATTAAATTATTTTTTAATTCAGTTTAGTTTATTGATTCACCTTCCAGCATACAACAATGTTACTTACGATGGATTATCAAATATGGTAATAATTAAAAAATGTGCATATTGTCAAACTATAATGTTTTTACAATTTTAATTGAAACTTCACATGTATAAAGCTATTCCTTAGTATTGATATACATGTTATATAAATTTTTGGGCAATTTTTAGAATTATTTCGATAAAGTATCAAGTAGACTTTTAACTCATAGATTTTTTTCTTTTACTGAAGGATCTTCTGTTGGGTTGCTGTTACCTCCAGATGCTACCCCGAGTCAGAGACATCAGTTTGAGCAAACTCTGGCCTCCCTGACAGCTCTGCTGGATCAGACTATGCCTACTGCTCCACCCATGGAGCAGGAACCTTCAGCCCCTCCCATGGAAGCAGAAATGGAAGACATCCGAGAACCTGCAAAGGGTTAGTCCTGCAATTATTTTTGTCTTGATGCAACATTCAGCAATGTATATTACTTATGAATTCCTTATAAAACGCGAGGAATTTATATCCGCGTAAAATTGCGACAAGCATCCCTCGCGGATTTTAAAACCTCGCTATTATTTTCTGAGAGTTGAGAACTATCAGAAATATGAATATATCTCCCGCGTTCGCGATTTTATATTCTCGCGATTTGATACAAAACAGCAGGATCGTGAAATAAAGTACTCGCGTAATATAAGGAATTTACAGTACATGTATTACTTCTCTGCACTAAATGTTTAGAAATTACTTATCTATATTTCTGTTGTATCTAGTGGGTGTCACTGTGTCTGAAGTAGAGGTGAAGGAGAGGACTGAAGACGGCACATCCACCAAAATAGCCAAGGGTATTACAGTAGGTAAGGAATATAAAAAAAAAAGAAAAAAAAAAAAAGTAACAAATAAGTTTACATGCACCAGTAATGCACAATAAACATACCATTTAGATTAAAGATGTAGATTTCAATGATTTTTATTTCTGACACACAGCTTCACAGTGGATCTCTTGGGGTCTAGAGAAAGGATCAGAAAAGGCCGGACATTTTATCAGGGTAGGGTCTAGCAAAATAAGAGAGCACCTGCATCCAGAACAGCCAAAACCTATCGACCCTAAGGTACAGAGGGGGGCTGAGTATGCCAGAAAGGGAGCCCATGTTGCTGTATCTGTCAGCTCGTACCTGGGTAAGGATCTGTGGAATCAAACATATTTGTTAAACATGTAGTAAATGTTTGTACAGTAAAACACATTTATGGAAATATGCCAAAGGTTACAGACTTTGATTTGTTATAACTTTAATTCTTTATGTTTGATTCTTTATAATACAATTTTTACAATTGAGGAATGAAACTGACTTGCTGTAAGGGTGTATTCAAAATAAGCATATTCATGGCATGCATGTTTTACTATATATCTTAAAAGAAGTTCATTTATATCCATGGTTTTAATTTTTAACACCATAAACTTTTACATCAATTGACTAACAGTGACAAAATTGGGCCAAGCCACAGTGGCAGTAGCAAAAGAAATGGCCCCTCACATCCGTAAACATGGCCAGAAACTCCTGCCTGACTCCATCAAAAGCAAGACCCCGGCCCCTGGCAGTAATTCCAAGGTGGACAAAGTTGTAGACGGGGCGGTGGAGGTCGCCGCCTCAGGTCTTAAAGGTAAATGATTAAAAAGCATAATCTCAACCTCAATTTCATGTGGGATCAGAATTTGTGTGTATTGTGGGTATATTGTATCTATATATATATTCTGTGGCCTCATTCAAATTTTGGTGCTGGCTGAATTTTTGTGACATTCACCCACCAATAAACTTTTTTTTTCCTCCAAAAATTACCAGTATGATATGATTTATCTCTTATTTTTTATTCAATATCATTAGGCCATTGCAAGTTTTTTCTTTGTTTAGCGTCCACCCAAAACTCAAAAACCTATCTTTCTATCAGAAAAAAACCACAAACCTTAGAAAAAAAACACAACTTTTAAAGTTCAACAAAATAAAATTTGTTATATATTTCGAAGTATTTTCTTCATTTTGTAACAAAAATACAAAAATAACAAATACCTACTGTATGATTTCCATTTTGAATGTTGTTATACATGTATTTGATTTCTGATCCGGATTTAAAAATGTGATCCTGAGCCCGACATATGAAGAAGTGATCTAATTTTATGAACAACAATTGTGGTTTTTTTTTTAATTTTTAAATCTCAAAACCAATCCGTCCGCGGACGCTAAACATAGAAAAAACTTGGAATGGCCTTACTGTCACTAACTATGTGCAAAATCAAGTACTGTATCGACACACTGATTACACAGGATCGGATAATTTATTTATTTGTTAAATACTATTATCCATTTACAAAATTATAGTCCCAATTGATCCAGTAAATTTAAAACAATGAAAGAAAGTTGTACCTCATAAGTTATATGTTTACACAGAATTTATCATTAAGTTCTGGATGAGGAGCACTTTTTAATGCTATGGAAATATACATGTATTGCTTTTCATTAGGTTTTGGTACAGTGTACATGTCACTGGAGTCAGCAGCTAAAGCCCTGGCCAAGAATCTGGCGAATGAAACAGTCACAGTGGTCAACCACAAGTAAGCTATTGAAGATATTATTTTACCCCCATTTATTATGAGCAAAGCTAATGAATGTTACCTTTTACAATATTCAATAGATGCAGGTCTGTTGCTTCCGGTCTGAAAAAATATTTGGAGGGATGACCTGATCATTTTTTTTAGATCAGAAGCTACAGACCTGCAACTGAATATTTGATATCCTATTGAAAGCAATATAGTCAAAAGTTAATTAGATTTACTAGCCATGTTAGATTATCAAGTTATGAGAAGTTGTTGAGATTTCTGTTTGAAGGTAGCTTTCTTTATATTTGATATAGAAATGAATCTCTTGCTAAGATATCATCATGATTCCTACAAGTGTCCTGGTCCTTATCGTATATGTTTTATGTCTGTATGAGAATGAGTAAGATAAGAATTAATCATTAAGTTGAATAATGAGTAAAAATGAAATTCCTTTGGTAATTTACAGGTATGGAAGTGAAGCCGCTAAATTGTCAGAGAACGCGCTGTATGCAGTGGGAAATGTTGCCATGACAGCATACAATGTGGATAATCTTGGGGTGAAGGCCATCGCGAAGCGGGCCGCAAAAGACACTGGCAAGGAACTTGTGAAAGATATACACAAGGAGTGGAAAGGTGCCAGCAAACCTCCCAGTATGAGTTACTCCTCTTTGAATGACCAGCAACACAAGAAGTGATCATGGACATCGTGATAATTCTCCTCACCATATTGTTATTATTTATTTCTGAATCATGTATCACATGTTGAACCGTTTTCATGTTGAGGGTTACAGGAGAAGATGTATTTGAAGCGGATTTCATTTTCTTATCAATTTACATTTATGCATTCTTATTACAATGTTGTAATGTATTGTATTCAACATGTGTAAAGGCAAACATGAAGATTCAGTTTATGTTTACATGTATAAGCAATAGTGTGCAAGTATTTGCTGATTGTAAATTGAAACCATTTCCACTAGACTTATGTGAATGATGAGCTCTTTCTTGTTATTTTTTTATGTATAATTACTGTGATAAATAAAAAAATAAAGTTATTTAAAAAAATTAATGGATTTTTATTTTATGATGGAAAAAAAAAACTATTGACAAGTTGCCCTACCTGCAATATATATTGCATTTGATCTACAGTTATATATATAAAACCCAGATATGACTGAATCAATATTAATAGATTGGCAACTATTGCCAGGTTGCTCTACCTGCAATACATATTGCATTTGATCTACAGTTATATATTAATATTTTCCGCGGTACGGAGATTAGCGGAAAATAATTGTCTTGTTGATTCGAGTAGAAAATTGTATCCAATGAAATTCATAGTTACGAGTCACGTGGTGACGAGTGTATGATTGGTGTTCGAATAGCACGAGAAATCAGTTCTAGCTCGTCTTCTTACAAAGACGCATCTATCATGGACGAATTCGGGGATGCCGGTATAAGTTCCGAGGTTCAGCAAATAATTAGCTCCGAAGTTAAAAAAGCAGTGGAATCGTCCCAAAATCAAATTTTAAGCAGCATGAAGACTCTGATAGACAGCAATTTCAAGAATTTTCAATCGTCTATGGAAACAACACAGAAGGAACTCTCGTCATCGCAGTTAGCGAAAATAGAGGAGAATATTTTTGGCAGTTATAAGTTTAAACGTCATGGAAACGAAGCGCAGTACCGGGGAAACGCACAGGTCATCACTAAGCTGAGGGAAGCAGACGCCAGTTTGGACAGCGCCAACCTTGGCGTTGAAAACATAAACACCGCCCGGACAAAGATTGGTGAAGGTATTGAACTTTTGAATGAGAGACAGAAATTGATAAAAATAGCTGATTCTAGTCCTTTAGGGTGGAAGGTAGTAGCTGAATACCAAGCTAATCCCATCGCTGACGATTCTGACGATGAAAAAAGAATAAACAAGGCGCAAAATAAAGCAGAGAAAAAGGACAAACAACAAAAGGCACAGCAGAAACCAACAAACGACTATTCAAGGCCACACCCATACAAGAAAGACAACTCTAGCTAGGTCACCTACGGTCAAGCCAGGGACGTGCTATCGATGCGGGTTTAAAGGTCACTGGGCGAGAGACTGTAGAAGGAAGCTCAACGATTCGGCAGAGATAAGTATTGTTACATGTAATACATTCAGAAATTCAGATAACAATTCAGTTTCAGAACAAAACTATTCGAATTCACGCCTGTCGACGTCAGTCACGGACGAGTGCACTACTAACAAGGTAAGCCCTGTCGGGCATTTAAATAGCTGTTTATCAAGGTGGGTTGAAACAGGTGTGGACAATTACATTAGAGATATAATTTCTCATGGATATAAAATTCCTTTTAAAACAATTCCAGAAAGTGTCGAATTAAAAAACAATAGATCCTCATTAGAAAATGTAGAATTTGTTTCGTCAGAAATCGAGTCTTTGTTGGCAAAAAATTGCATTTCAGAGGTGAGTACTAAGCCAAGTGTGGTCAATCCGCTTACTGTTGCATATAACAGATCAGGTAAGCCTAGGTTAGTCCTAGACTGTAGACATGTGAATTTTCATTTGCATAAATATAGGTATAGATATGAGGACGCTGAAGTAGCGAGAGACGTGTTTGATATCGGTGATTTTGTTTTCACATTTGATCTTAAGTCAGCATACCATCATATTTCTATATTTGCAGAACACAGGCAGTATCTGGGCTTTAGCTGGAATATCAATGGTCGGCAAAAGTACTATGTATTCAATGTTCTGCCTTTTGGTTTATCTACAGCTGGTTACATTTTTTCAAAAGTTACTAGGCATTTTGTTAAGTACATGAGGTCCAATAATGTCAAAATTGTCATGTATTTGGATGACGGTTTGGGAGGCAGTTCTTCACAGTCGGACGCTTTTAGAGTCAGTTGTTTTGTCAGGGATGAGTTACAAAAGTTTGGATTTTTGTTAGCTCATGAAAAATGTCAGTGGTTTCCGTCTCAAAACGTGAATTGGTTAGGTTTAGAATGGGATTTTCAGAATGGTTTTGTCAGGGTGTCTCGGGAGAGGATAAGTAGGACAATGTCTTTAGTAAATGATATTTTGATCAAATCAAAGCGTTCAAATATGTTTTGTCACGGTTAGACTTATTGCATGTCTGACGGGTCAGATCATAAGTATGAAAGCTGTTTTTGGAAATGTAGTCCGGATTATGACTAGATTTTTATATTTTTGTGTAGAGACGAGGGCTAGTTGGAATAGCAAAGTATTGTTGTCAGAAAATGCAATTCAGGAAGTTTTGTTTTGGTCAGAAAGCATAAAGTCATTGAACTGTAGCGGTGCATTGTTTAGAAACATTGATTTATCAGAAACGAGAGATTTTGAATTATTCAGTGACGCATCAGATGTAGGTTATGGGGGTTATATTAACCCAACAGTTCAGCGTTCAGACAAGAGCTCCTCACAGCAAGGTGAGGATATAGTCCTACAGAAGGACAGAGTTACTGTGTCTGGTTCTTGGAGCCAGAGGGAATGCAATAAGAGTTCTACTTGGCGAGAATTAGAATCAGTTCATAGAATAATAAACACGCATTCAGATGACTTAAAAGGTTCGTCTCTGGTTGTTTACAGTGACAACAAAAATGTGTCTCATATTTTAGAGGTTGGCAGTAAGAAAGAGAATTTGCAATTAATTGCTTCTGATATTTTTCAGTCATGTAGTTACAACAAAATTACATTAATTCCAAAATGGATCCCGAGATCGGAAAATCAAGAAGCTGATTTGATCAGTAGGCAGACTGATAGAGATGATTGGGGCATTAGAATTTCAGTGTACAATTATTTGTGTGAAAAGTATGGTCAGCATGACATTGACGCGTTTGCAACGCATTACAATACAAAGTGTTCAGTATTTTACTCAAAATCTTGGTGTCCTGGTACTAGCGGCATTGACGCATTTAATTTTTCATGGACGGGATCAAATATGTGGCTTGTCCCTCCACCAGTGTTTATTTCAAAAACAATCAAAAAATGTTTGTCAGAAAAAGTGGTAGGGACACTAGTTGTTCCTAGGTGGATTTCAGCTCCTTTTTGGCCTTTGTTACAAAACTGTTCAAGTATTTCAGATTCGTTAGTTTTGCAAAGAACTCATATAATAGAAAAAGGAAGATATAAAAAGGGGATATTTTGTAATGATCCCCTTCAGTTTGACATGGTCGTTTTCAGATTTAATCATTAGATTATTTTATTTTGACAGACATCGGGATACGACAAAAAATAATTGATGACGTAGCCAGAAGCGGAGCCGGAAATAACGACATTTTGAACGATTTGGCATACAAGATGTCCGACTATATTCTTCAGGGGAAGAGTTTTAACACAACGAAATCTTACCATAGTAGTTTTAAAAGATGGAAAAATTTCATTCAAAAAGAAGGATTTGAGTGTTTACCCGCACAACCTGTTCACGTCGCATTGTATATTACACAATTATTGGATCAAGGTTCATCTTCTCATGTGGTCAATCACGCGATCTATTCTTTAAAGTGGGCTCACGAATTACATGGATTTGCCGATCCTACCAGCAATTCTTATGTCAAGTGTCTACAAGAGGCGGCCAAGCGCATCGCAACTCCCAAAGTAACCAGAAAGGACCCTGTCTCATCTGATATATTGATTCGTTTGTGCAATTTATATATCGAATCTACGGATGTGCTGATCGTAAGAGACTTGGCCATGATTTTGTTGAGTTTTGCCGCTTTTTTGCGTTATGACGAATTAAGTAGCCTAAAATGTTGTGACGTAAAATTTGTTGATGATTATTTATGTGTGTACATTAATAAAAGTAAAACTGACCAATACCGGCAAGGAAACGAGGTGTTGGTCGCAAATGGTTCCACAAGTGCTTGTCCTGTGAAAATTTTGCAAAAATATGTTATGTTGGCAGATATTAATTTGTTATCTTCAGAATTTTTATTTAAGCCAGTTTTCAGATCACACGGTATTGCAAAGTTGATATATAAAAACAAAAAGATTAGTTACACTACTGCAAGGGAAAACATTATTTCCAGGCTCAAAGAGGTCAGTTCTGGTTTAAATTTAGGTTTACATTCGCTTCGATCAGGCGGAGCTACAGCTGCAGTCGGTTCAAATGTGAACGAAAGGTGTATTAAAAGACACGGGCGCTGGAAGTGCGATTCTAGTAAGGACATGTATGTTGTAGATCAGTTAGAAAACCGATTGGCAGTTTCCAGAAAATTGGGGTTATGATTATCATAAAGTTTTTCACATTTTGAATTTTTTATCAAATGTATGTTATATTTTGTTTTTTCCCTGATTCATTTCGTCGCCTCACCCTAACTTTGGTGTTTTTCTATGCATTCTGGGCTAGTCGGCAAATATATATTTGCTTGTCATTTTTGTAAGAATAGATAAGACTTAATATTTTCCGCGGTACGGAGATTAGCGGATAATAATTGTCTTGTTGATTCGAGTAGAAAATTGTATCCAATGAAATTCATAGTTACGAGTCACGTGGTGACGAGTGTATGATTGGTGTTCGAATAGCACGAGAAATCAGTTCTAGCCCGTCTTCTTACAAAGACGCATCAAATTTACATCAATAAAAAATTGTTATTTTTTATTTTTTATTATACTATAATTTAGAAGCTTAAAAATTTTCATATTTTTGTTGTAAAGTCCCTGCACTACCCTTGAGACGGCGCGCATTTGCGACTTTGACATGGTTTGGGACACAGGTTTCCAGAGATTTTTCTATTTAATAGTTTTTTATTTCTGTTTTTTTCTGGCCGGTCACGTCGTCGATGAAAGGTTCAAATATTTGTTTAAAAAAGGGTGAGGCAGTGATTTTTTATATTGCAGTATATGTACATGATACAATTTTGTATTGTTCAGCTTAAAATAAACTTCCGGCTCCCCCGTATGCATTCTGGGCTAGTCGGCAAATATATATTTGCTTGTCATTTTTGTAAGAATAGATAAGACTACATGTATTAAAGCTAGTTATGACTGAGTCAATATTAATGATTGGTAAATATGTAGAGTCAAACTTTAGGTATTCCAGAAAGGGTAATAGGAGATGTTTGCTATGTTACAGTTTTGTGCTATTGGACTGTAATTAATAAACATGAAAGAAACACGAAACAAGATCAAAGTATTTTCATGTTTTCACAGATGGCTGTACTTTCAGATTTGATGGTCATTTCAGAAACATGCCAGCATTATAACACATTTACTAGCACCTTTGTAAGCCAAAGTTCTCAAGGGAGGAAAACATGGTTGGCAAAGATGTACTAGCTGTCTACACACAACATGAAGAAGAACATTGACAGGTGCTGGACCACTTCCAGAGAACCCAGCTGGTGTCGTAAATTTAATTTTAATAATCGCCTCCAGTTTGACAATCAACCTTTAATGTTGTCAACCTTCAGCCAAACTTGATACCTTTGTTCTGTCAGAAATTATTCATGTTTCCCCCTGAGTTGATACACTGTCAATAATGTAATAATCTGATAATATGATGTCGGCAGGTCAGTAACATAGCATACTTGACGGCCACAGCATCCTTTAATTGATACACTTGGAAACTGAATGTTTCATTATTACATAACAAGACAATGTACTATAAATTTTTAATGACTGCTGTGGCATTGTCCTGATAATAGCTACCTCTTGAGCTTACACAAATCCTCCATTATTTGGATTAACACAGGTGCATAGTTTGAGTTGTCTCTCTTTTGTTGAATACTTCAAAGACAAAACCAGCTCTTTTATAGATATTTTATTATGAGTATAAAAGGTGACAGTTTATTTTACAGATATTAATCACATGATTGCATTTATTATAACATATACCTGTCAATTATTGCAATTAATGAGCTATAAAATAGATGTACAAAATTTTTCGTATAAATTTAAAAACACTTTGGTGTTACAAAACTGTACTTTTTGCTTCAAACAGGGACTTTGATGCACGGAGTTTTATTCTCCATTTCAAGGAATATCATTGGTTTATCAACAAAAAATTGTCAACATTAAAACACTTTTCATACTTAATAATGCTTTTGAAGAGAAATATCAATTTCAACTTTTTCTTCTAAATTCTTTTTTTTTCACTTGAAACTTTCTCATTCCCAACCAAATAGGAAATCTTTGGCCACCGATAAAAATAAAAAACAATTCAAAATATGTTTGGAAGTTTTCTTGGATGTTAAACCATGTAGAATTAAATGCTGTGTTGTCAGAAACTTTGGTATATGCCTACTTTGTTCTGATGGGACTGGACTAAAAATTAAGTAGGGTATATGAAATCAACAAAATAATAAATGCACACTTTTGTAACTCTCATCATTGCCAACTCAGTTGACTTTTGTTAAAACTTATAAAAATATATAATGTCTCAAAGACTATTAGGAATGTTTGGGGCATGGACATAACAGTAATTATAATACAATGATATTGCTTTACACCTTTCATGGGACTTATAAAAACTAGTGAAACACTTGAGACAAAATGTTTGGATTCAGTTATGATGCAAAAAGAGGTTAAACTATACATCCATTTCCACTCTCATAATTCATTTTCTACTATGACAAAAATTTGCACCAAACAAACATAAAACATAAATTTGAATAAAATAATAAAAACGTTGTGTACAAATTTGATCAATCATACAATGTATTTACAATTTTGTATAAATGTCAATAAACATTGACTTTGCATATTCAATAACTGCTGCAATAAATAAGGGAATGTTGGGAGGACTTGCACACAAACAGACACACACACACAATCACACATATTCTTCACAATCTGCTGCGACGGGATCACCCTGATTCTCACTCGTCTCTCCGTCAGGCAATGAAGCAATGTCTTTGAACACACCCACAAGTTTTTCGTAACTTGGACCCCAGTTCATCAAGTAATCCCAGGCGAAGTGGCCATTGAGTAGTTTGTGCTCAGCATGAGGTCCCTCTTCGGAGGAACCTACCGTGCTGGCGAACGAACCTCCATTTGAGTCCAGGCCATCAGACTGGGAAGTTCGATTTGGATGACCGGGATCCTCGTGTTCATTGTCTACTTCTGACACTTTCGAAAATATCATTGCATTAGGATCAAACTCATTCTTATTTTTCTCATTTTCATACTCAAATTCTGAGCATGTGAACGAGTCATTAGCACTATCCTCTGAGCTGGACTCGGGTGCCACCAGCTCCACGTCACTGTTTATTGTGCTCATTCGTATATTAGCCATGTGACGTCCCTCCTCTGATGACGACACAGCATCCAATAAACTCACAGGGCTGGGCCTGCGTGGACGGGCGTTCAGTTTTTCAATCTCCTCAACAGTAAGACCCTTCACTTGACGCGAGTTTGGGTCGTAGTATTTGTGCCTGCTGGACTTGACGTGTCCGTTAGGCAGTACAGTTCTAGGAACAGATGAGCTAGTTGAACTTTTACTATGATGACTGGCAAGACTGTGTTCTGATTCTGTTCTGCTATGATGAATGTTGGACACTGGAGTGCCTCTCACATTAGAATGAATCAATGGACTAGCCCGCACTTGCGGACTTTGACGTGAAAGTTGATTGATAGGACTATTGCGCATTCCTACATTGGCAGGACTGCTCCTAGCGGAGTGACTAGGATTGTGTGGCACCTCTAAGTTATTAGCAGGGCTACTTCGTAGTCGCCCTGAGGTCTGTAGTTTGAGGGCCCCCGGTCCCGGACTTTCCCGGGACTTGTATCCAGTAGCGGGACTCTCCTTGTGACGCTTGTGAGAACGCTCTCGCGATCTGTCGTTATAACCTGAGCGATAACCTCGGTAGTGCATGTGAACATCTATGTCAGACGGTGCTATACTGCTAGCATTATCTAGGTCATAGTGTTCTGGCATATCATTTAGTTGGTTCATGTTCACATCACCATTGTCAATGATTACGGTACCATCATCTATTTCGTACGGCTTCCGTTGAGTTGGATCTGAGTTGATCAGATCAGGTCTGTGTAGTCCATTAGGTGAGTATGTTGTGTTAAGGTTGTTTTGTCGGTTGTAATCATTCTCTCCATACCCAGAATCTTGGTGGCTAGGTGGGGTGTTGTTGTAACTTTTGTTCACGTGACCATTCTCTTTTGGTCCGGCTTGGTTTTTGGGATCCTTTCTCTGACGGCGCATGCGGAATAGCACAAACACTATTGCGATTACGATTAAAAGAACTCCGAAGAACACAATCACAACGATGATGCCAATACTGAGGCTCTCTGGCGGCTCACTGACTTGGGCGCACACACGAGTTTCCAGATTTACTGAGCAAGCACCTCCTCCACATGGATTTCCTGCACACAAAGCGGAACATCCAGACTCCACACTTTCTGTTGGTGTGATATCAAAACGATCTGTGGAGCCATTCAGTGGCACAGGAGTCCCATCAATTTTGAACAGGGATATACAGCCTGAAAAAGCTGAAATGAAAGAAAAAAAGGTTTAGAAAAATTATTTCAGCATGCTGATATTCCCAAACTTTTCTATGACATGACTTTTATTATTTTTTATGATTTTCAGAGTTAACCTCGAGATTCTTACCATGGACTTTGCTGTTGTCCACATTGATTGGCGACTCACTAGATCCCAGCACCATTTTGGTGATTGCGACATCAGAGAACTTGTATGCTCCACTCAGTGTCTGCTGATGTTCCTTATCATCCAACCTTAGTGTCACTTGGTTTCCTGTAAAGATTACAACCTCCATTAGAAAGATTAAACGACAGAATAGAATATGATGCTGCATAAATTAAAACTTTGATGTGTATATAAGTTCCCTGTCTTTGTATAAAAGACGGAGCTTACCTGTGACGACGACGGTAGCATTGTGCCATTCTCCATCATGTACTCTACCATCACTGAGCACTGCAGAGGTAGATCCGAATGTATACACCAGCTTCCCTGATCCAACCTATCAAACCAGAACACACAGAAATAAATATGGATATTGACTGGAGCAGGAACACACATTTATCAACAAAATGCATTACATTGTCTAAAGAGTCTTTGCATCAAATTCTTGTGATAGCAGCTCATTGACTGATACGTACCCAGAGAAGTCCTTGATCAGTACGGGTGGACACAATCAGCAAGGGTTCCTGGGGGGCAGTTGTTCGATATCTGATCATAACCGATGATGTGTCAATGGCACGTCGCTTTCTTGAATTTGATTGGCTTATGATTTGATCTCGTCTATAGGATTCCTTCTGAACGAAACTTACACGTGAATTTGATCCAAATCCAAGTGGTCCAGATGCTGCAAAAAACATAAGATCAAATTAAAAAATAAATTTTGATAAAGATAAACAGACTGCTTACTCAGATCTATATCATCAAAAAACAACATGTTTTTTTATATATATTTTACAAAGAGATTCTTATCAATGAAAGTCAGTAAATTTTGTTATCATAAATACTGGCAATCAATAATACATACACAGTATGAGTTTCATTTTTCTAGACCAGATGTGATAGAATTTGATCAAGTTACCGTACCTATTTCACATGTGGTCCCAGAGAACCCTAGAGTACATCGACAGGAGAACCCCTCCCACTCTTCCACACAGCGACCCCCATTCTTACAGCTGCCCGCCCGACAGTGACCACTCGGTGAGGAACGAGGACATTTATCGAGGACATTACTCTGGCTGTTGGGGGTGGTGGATGTCAGGTGGTTGACAGTGTTGATTCGGAATTCCCTCACACAGCCCACAAAGTCGTGAGAGCTGATTTGTCCTGGGCGGGTCTGAATGATTTCTATGTCTTTGAGTCCTCCGAGGAACATGGGGTGACCATTTAAATCTAGATAGTTGCTACAAAAACACAAATATCAAAAGGTTAACTTTCTGTTGAAATTTAATAAAGTGTAAAAGTACATCATTGAAAACTGATTCATTCATTAAAAATCTTGAAAATATCTTAAGCATCCTGGAAGTTAGTGTCAAGAGAGCACCTAAGAACCTTATTAAACAAATCGCCTACAGACATGCAACTCTTCAAAATTACACTTTAAAAAAAAAGTCAGATCAAAGTATGATGGTAAAGTGTTGATGAGTGTTTATTTACCTACACTATCCCCCTAAACTTGGTCAGATCTTATGATAACTGATCCTATCGAGTCATAGGGTGTTGGTTTGATGTCAGTAATTGACAGTGGTTGTGTTTGTCAATACAAGGAATTAAATGCTTTAGAAACATTAGACTGCAATATAACTGTATTGATTACAGCTTTCTGGTCATATATCATCAGGTTTTTTTACATTGGCATACCCTGTAGCAGTGTAAACCATACAAAAGTTGAGCCATTTTATCTGTTGGGAATATAAAACTGAGAAGGTACAACACAAACCCCCAACCTATCATCTACAGTTACCTGGGCTATAGAACTGGTACCAGTTATTGATTGTTGTTTGTTCATGTGTACAGATGTTTTATTAATTAAAGGCCAACTTCTGACATTTGTACTGGAACAATGAAACATTTAAACCATCAAGTTAAATCAATCACTTCATCTATTTTTACTTGACCATTGACAGATTTAATTGTCAAGATGGACTCCTACCCAATAAGATCGGTGGCTGTTTACAAAGCGAAGGAGAAGAGTTCTACTCGACTGAACACAACTCAAAAAGCTCGATCGAGTTACAAATTCAAATCGTGATGTATAAATGCAGCACAATAGCTGCCTAACTGCTCCGTAATACAATAAAAATGTGGTGTAATCTACACATCAATGGGGAATAAATACATAGGGTACGCAGACTACCCGAGACTAACATCCATTTCATAAATTAATGGCAATGATAAGCTTACACACCCGAGTGCCCTCTCTTAAAGCAGACAGGCATGACAGTTTCAGTAAATTTAATCTTAATAGAACCCCACATCTCAAAACCGCGTAATCGGAGTTTAAAAAATCCCCCTGACTGCAAATACCTCTGTATTACAAAATTCTAAAGATATTTCTATCATGACCGTTGACAATAACAAAGACATGGCCTGGCCACAATCAAGAGTTGCAAGAACAGAAGATAAGTCCATCTTAACCTCAGGTGAACACAAAAGCAGGAATTCTATTTTGGTTTTCTGAATGAGTTTCTACTGATAGGAAGTAATCAGCTAGTTATGGACATGTCATATTACACAGTTTAGGAGGCAGCCATTGGATGCTCCACAAATTACTTATGAAATCTACCTTAATTAAAATTACTTATTTAATTACTTTTAGTCACAAACTGAATCATTAAGTAAAGAAAAATTGAAATATTTTAGATTTAATTTAAAATCTATATATTTTCTAATATCTCTATTCAGAGCTCTTCATTTCAAGGAGATAAATATAGTCCAAAAATGGCCATTGCAGTTTAATTCTCATCCTCATAATGTCTTCAATGAGAAGTACATGTAGTAGGACCTACTTTGATTGGCTGCCTTTCCTGTAACAGGAGTCGTCTCCGATCTGGCAAGTGTTGCATTCTGTACTTGTAGCAGGGCAGTGGGTCACCATTAATTCAGCAACCTAAAACAAGATCCAAAATGTCAGCCACACAGAGAGAAAAAGACATCCAGCTGAGCTCCCATATACAATGTAGATAGGGAGGCTCATATTGTACATGGATTATTTTAATGTTCCAGGTTTCTATAGTTCTATCAGTTACAATCACTGCTTCCTGAACATAAATTCTCAATAAAATGATTTTAATTACATTTTAAGACAGATCAGTTGGTGTCTTACAAAGGAGTTTATTATCATATTTCAAATATTAAATATGCACAACACCTTTCAATTCTCAAGGACAACCATAAAAGCATAAACCATTGCCATTTTACTCTCCTTATTGTCATTTAATCAGACACACTGATAAAAATAAATCTCAAAGCTATTTGAAAAAATAATACCTAGCATTTTCCATTATGTCTATCCTCTATCCTTAAATTTTATCAATGAAAACTATTATACACTGTACTTACAGCTAGCCTCCTCTGGACTTGAACTCTGAACCACTCTCCCGTTGACACATTCTTGGGAACAGTAAGAACTGTTGCTGTGGCGTCTCCAAAGTTGAAGGAGAATCTGACTTTTTTGTTGAAAATCTCCAGCGCCAGGAACTTGCCAGTGTTGCTTGGATTGTACAGGAGAAGTCCCTTGGACTTGATGGTGGAGAAGGTCAGGTCAAGGTCAATGTCCTTCAGGTTCTGATCAATTGAATTAAACTCCATGTAAGACTGTTCAGTGAAGCCTTTAGACACATGCTGGCACCGATTTCCCCAGAATTCATAGGGACACTGGCAGTGGAAGCCATCCAGTTCATTCTTGCACTGGGCACCATTTTGACACGGACTGGATGCACAGTGATTGGATCCGGTCTCGCAGTGTTGTCCAGTGTATCCATCTGGACACTGGCAGGTGTAAGATCCAGGTAAGTTATTACAAGTACCCCCATTTTGACATGGACTGGATGTGCATTCATTTTTATCCTGTGTGCAGTTCTGTCCAAGCCATCCCTCGAGGCACTGACATACTCCATTCTGGCAGTACCCACCGTTGCTACAGAACCCGCCCCCACAGGGCTGTACTGGTTCTTCACAGTAGCGACCAGTGTACTGGGATGGACAGCTACAGTAGAAGTCAGGCACCATGACTGGAGAAGTCAGCACAAATAGTGGGGAGTCCAATGTATGGAGGCCCGATCTCACATTGATTCGGTTCAAACAAGTCCCTGAATTGCACGTGGAGACTTCACAAACAGAGTATCCAATCTGGATTCTGTTTTCTGGATTGACCATGTTAGGGAAAATGGCACTCGCAACAGCTTGCTTGTTGGAGTTTAGTTGTTGTTTCAAGAAGTCATGCAACACTACTGTTCCTGATGCTTTGACTACACTGACATATACAAGGGTTCCTGCATCTTTGGAGTCCACATTCAGAATGGTCACACTGTCCTCTATGCTGAATAACTTTGACACAGCTTTTTGAAAATTATCAAATTTTTCTTTCACAAACTCTGCTTTTGTAATTCCATCAATGTAAATGATAACAACATTATCCAGTGTGACATTATCGAAATAAACCAGTAATGATCTGACATTATAAGACACCATTATATTTCCATCTGATCCTTGAACATTCAGTGTTCGCGAAGGTGGTGTATGGAAACTGAGTAGAGTTAACTGGCATCCAGCACCCCTGGTTATTGTGTAGTACTCATCAGTCACAGTGCAAGTGTAGGTCCCTGTGATGTCTTCATCCAGCGGTCGAACGTCTGCTACTGGAGCTGTGGGCAAAGTCGTCTCAAACACACCGACCTGGATTACAAGATCTCTAGCCTGAGGCGGAGAATCGTTAACGTCTTCGACAACGACCTTGAATGTCAAGGTTGCTGATTGAGTGGGTGTTCCAGCATCTCTCACAATCACAGTGACATCATGCTCACTTCCTTGGGGTGCCTCTCTGTCTAGAACCTGTTTGGTGACCACTAGTCCTTCTGCTGAGATTTCAAAGTTGTCAGAACCTGTGGAGATTTGATATCTAAATGGGCCTTGGTTTCCTGGCTGTCCCACCAGGTCTAGATCCTGATCAGCAGTGTTTGTGACCAGATCCATCACCCTGGTCCCCACTGGCATGTTCTCCTTGATGTACCCAGTCAAGTCTGCTGGAGTGAAGTAAGGGGAGTTGTCATTCTCATCAAGTAGGGTTATTCTCACTGTTGCAGATCCTAAAAACATTAAAATAAAACATATATATAAGGTACATAACCATGTAAACAAAAATTTTAAATGCTCAACAAAAAAAGGATAACTTAATTAACCTTCATCCATTAGCCAAATGTTTGAAAATATGAAATTTCAAAAAAAAAATCAGATATTGGGGGGATATCCAACAGAAAAAAGTTTCCTCCAAATGTCTCAAAAACTAATTTTAAATCTATACTGACCTGTGGCGGGTGGGGTTCCTCTGTCCACAGCTCCCACCAAGATGGAGTGGGTGGCATTGGTCTCCCTGTCCAACTTCCCTCTACCTGTGGTGTGAATACGACCATTCGTGGGGTCAATAGAGAACTCTTCCCCACCCCTCAGAATTCTGTAACTGAACTGTCTGTCTTCTGGCATATTGTCCCTGTCATTGGCTGTTACTGTAGTGACAGTGACTCCTCCTGCAGAGTTTTCCAGAATGCTGGCTTGGTACAGGCTCTGAGTGAATACTGGTGCATCATTGGCGTCTTCTACTGAGATGGTGACCGTACAGGTATCTGTGTCATTTCCCTTCACGCTCTCCCAGTTCTTGGCCAAAACATTCAGCACTACATGTGGAGAACTCTCATAATCTGGTTTACCAGATACAAAGATGTCCCCTGTCTTGTAGTTGACACTGAACCCTTTTACATTGCTGGAACCGATCAGATAGTAATACACCACTCCATCAATTCCTTTATCCCTATCTGTTGCACTCACTTTGCCAATAACGCTTCCATTGGCAGCAGATTCTTTGGTAGAGAAGGCATAGGTCTTTTGCACAAATTCTGGGTAGTACTCATTGACACTAGTGACATGTACTGTGACTTTCACAGTGTTTCTCATATTCACGTTATTTGGATTTCTGGCGATGACAACCATTGAATATTTGATTTGGTTTTCATAGTCCAGGATTCCTTTGGTCATTAGAGTTCCAGTGTCTTTATTGATCTTGAACAAAGTGAGAGCGAGTTGGTCACTTCCTGACTCACTGATGTAGTACTCAATGCGTGCATTGTCCCCTGTATCAATGTCTCTTGCCTGGACCTTGATGATACTGGTGTCCGACGGAGAATTCTCAGGGACAAAACCTTCAAAATGAGACTGTGTGAACAAAGGAGGGTTGTCATTCACATCGGTCAACTGGACTGTTAAGATGACAGTTGCTTCTTTGTAATGTAGTGCAGAATCCCTTGCAGATACATTTAGCAAATATATGTTTGTTGGAGAATCATAGTCCAGAGCCTTAGCAACAGATATGACACCATTTTCTGAGTTGATTTGGAAAACTCCACCTGGATTTCCACCTAGTATGTAGTATGAGACTTTACCATTGGGACCAGGACTATCTTGATCAGTGGCGGTTACCCTAGCAACACTCTGACCAATAGGAGCATCTTCCTGGACGTTATACACACGGCTTGCAGGTTGGAACACTGGAGTGTAGCTATTCTCTGCTGTGATTGACAAATGGACAGGAACTGTAGCTGATTTAGGAGGCATTCCTTTGTCCTCTGCTCGAATGGTAATTGTGAAATCCTGGTTTCTCTTGGTACTTAACACCTGAGCAACTGTGATTAAACCTGTAATAAATAAAAATTACATTGAGAACACAGGAAAAACAAATTTCATAGGAAATGGTAAATGCAGTATTTTTATAAATTTGAAAAAAATTTAAAGGTGTAACATACCTGTGGTTTTGTTGATGAAGAAATAACTGGATCCATTTCCACTTTCAATGAAATACTCCACCTCTGCATTCTGCCCAACATCCAGCTTGTCCTGAGCCAGCACGGTCAGTATTCTCTCTCCCTGAGGAGCACTCTCGGGTACCGCAGAGAAGTACAGGTCCTGATCAAACACTGGGGCGTGGTCATTGGCATCAATTATCTCTATGGTGATGATGGCCTCGGAGGACTTGGCTGGTGTTCCAAGGTCTGTGGCAATGACCACTAGCTCCCTCTGATTCAGAGCATTAGAGTAGCTTTTGTGGTAGATGTAGGTAAGTGTCTCCTTGGATGTGATTACACCTGTCGTGTCATCGATGGCAAACTCTGAAGATGGCAGCTTGAAGGAGAAATAGGAAACATTGTTTGGTGAGGTTACATCATTGTCAAGGGCTGTTAATTTGCCAACAGTGGAGCCAACAGGCTGCAGCTCTAAGAAGTTGAAGGTAACTGGGGGCTGAATTTGTGGTGCATTATCATTGACATCCGTGACAAACAAGTGTAGATATCCACGAGTGGAATAAGACCCATCATCCACAATAAGTGGAATAGTGATTCTCTGAGTTTGGAGTGCTTCTCTGTCGATGGAAGACTTCAAGGTGATGTTGCCAGAGTCAGCATCAATGTTGAACAAGTTGGAGTAGTTGGCGGTGGTGTCTATGCTGTAGTGAGCCTTAGCATTGATTCCAATGTCTTTATCAGTGGAGGTCACCTGGATGATAAAGCTGTTGACTGGAAGATCCTCCGGTATGGTCACAGAGAATATGGTGGAGAATGTAGGCGAGTTGTCATTGACATCGATTAGTGTTACTCTGACAGTGGTGGTGCCAGTTCTACGAATTAATCCCTGAAAATAAACATGGTAATGTTCAATGTAACTGGCCACAAGTCAAATTATGGGAAACATGTTACATTATCTTTGAATTATTGAATGTTCTACAAAACTATACGGAAATTAAATCTGCAAGATAAAGTAGTAATATTTCAACAATTGAATACACTGACTTACCATGTCATGAGCCTCAATGATGAGATTGTAAAAATCCTGGGTCTCTCTATCTAAAGCCACTTTGGTTTGAATGACTCCAGTCACAGGGTCGACATTGAATGTACCCTGAATATTGTCCACATTTCCCCCAGCAAGGACATACACAACCTTTCCATTGTCCCCACTGTCTGCATCAGTAGCATTCACTGTATAGACCTTTGAGGAGACTGGGACATTTTCTCTGATAGATGTAATGTATACTCCTTCTTGGAAGCGGGGTGTGTTGTCATTCTCATCCACGATGTTGATGACAACTTCTTTATATGCCGAGAGTAAGAGATTGTCACCCTCTGTTGCTTGAACCCACAGGTGGAAATCAGGGGTCATCTCGTAGTTCACTTCTCCTGCCACACGAATGGTTCCAGAACTTTCTTCGATGCGGAAAGTACTGCCAACATTTCCACCGGCAATGCTGTACTTGATGACACCATTGTTAGTTGCAGGTCGAGCGGTAACAGTAGTCACCACATGCTCCAGTGAGACTCCCTCATTTAGTGATACAGGACTGTTCACTGTGTCAAACACAGGGATACTGGAGGGACCTACAGACGAAATCTCAACCACAAGTGTCGTGGTGGACATCTTCTCTTGTGAACCCTGCAACAGTGTTCATAGGATATTTATACCACAGTACTCAATTTCCTCACTTGAATGACCACAAAATCATCAATATATCAGATAACTGTAAATCTTCTGACACTTACCTGGTCCCTAGCCTCTATTGTGCACTGAAACCTCGATCCAGCTCCAGACATGAAGGTTGCAGCAGTGATGATGCCTCTCTGACTGTCCAGGTTGAATTTGGAGCAGTCGCCCCCCTGCAGTCGGTAAGTAACACGTCCATTTGGTCCAACATCACGATCAACGGCGGTTACTCCCACTACAAACTGACCTGTAATGTCAAAGAACTGTTTATTGTACAAGCAATCTTTGAACATACTGTCTAGAACTGGAAAATGAGATCTTCAAAGAATTGGTTTTTTAAAAATATTACTGCTTGCCAACATTCTCAATATTTCTGGATATTTTATACCAATACCCTGGTTCATGTTTCTACATTACTGGCCATGGACCAATTGTTGTCAAGTACCATTATAATATGAAACAGTGCAAGTTAACAAACAAAACTGAGTGGTGGAGAATGGGTACCGGTACTTGGAAAGAACTGACCTATGTCTGTACAGCATTTTGATTGTGCTATCTTAACATTCCATTGAAAAAGATTATGGTATAATGTTGCAGCTCTCATTTTGTGTGCTATACATACAATAAGGACTTGCACTATTCCCAGTACCTAAAGAAGTTGGATTATTCAGTGTTTTGTTGTAGGTCTGTTTCTCAAACTGTGGGACGTTGTCATTGACATCGTCCACATAGACAGTGATGTTGGCTTCAGCGGACTTGGCCAGGTTCCCATGATCCTTTGCTACCACAGTCAGGTGGTAGAGTGCGGTGTCCTCGCGATCCAAGAGTTTCTGGGATGTCAGAATGCCACTGGTTGTATTGATGGCAAATCTACCGTCTACATCATCCAGCAGACTATAACTACAATCAAACAACAATAAAAAAAACTGTAATACATTAACGTTAAATTAAAGTCTGCATTCAATATTTGATTTGATAGAGAGAAGTAAAGCCTCTACTCAGTGTTTTCTCTGTCATGCCTCAGTACTCTTCGTGTTAAAATGCAGACTGTAAATGCTATGTCCATAATCAACACCTACCCCGTAACTTACAAACAAACCATTCAAATGCATTATATGAAATTTACCTAGCTCTCACACTGTCTGTTTAAAAAGAATCAATTAGGTCTACTAGTCAATTTCAATCTATGTGACGAAAGCGCTAAATCACGATTATGTACATAGCCCACAAACTGCAAAGTGAAGATTTCCTCAAATGACATATTCCATTGAAGCTCTGTCAAATTTAACTCAGTTCTTTAAAATTAGTGGCCAGTTCTACTGGGGTCAAGCTCATTCAATTCCAAATCAAATAATTCACATCTTCTCAAAATCTAAATTCATTTATGCACTCCATGAAAAGTACGATTTTTTGTCATTAATGATTAGATATCTGTGGAATGCATACCAAAGTTTATCAATATTAATTGTTTGATTCACCACACACAAAAAATATAACAAAATATATTGATTAAATGTGGATGTACAAACATTTTTAAAAGAAACCTTAAGTATTGATTTAAAACTAATACTAATCAATTGCAAGAGAAAAGAAAGTTGTGTTTTATTTGTACACGAGTGTAGATGTTTTTTGTGTATGTTTGCAAGACTCCTCCACTACGAGACAAGAGGTATATGTTGGGTCGCCTTTCCCCAACCCATTTCACACATTTGATCGTGGAGCGCACTCCAACTAAGACACAGTAGTGATCCAATCAAGGTCTCCCAGAAACCGAGCCAGGGATCGCTTTTGTTTTAATACTTCAGACTTACCTGGCAGCTCAATCAGACATTAATCCAGGTCATATATAAAACTGCCTGCACTGTTTGCATCGCAATTGCATTCAATGCCTTTGCAAATAAAGTCTATTAAATGAAATTTGATTGTATGTTCTTGAGATTTACCCCCGTTTAAATTCTGCTATATCATTCTTTTAAAGAACTGAAAAAACTTTTTCGGTGAATGACCGTATTTATCCTTAAATATGATGGCTGTCATAATCAAACTTATTCTAGTACATGCATATGTTTTATTTGTATTTATCATGTTAATAAGTTTCCTGGGCATGTTGTTAAATGGTCCACCTGGTTAAAGCCCCGACGTAGAAACCCCAAAATGTCTTCATGAACTTGATGAACTTTGGAACATATTAATGAACCTGACAGAAATACAATAGATCCAACCAAGAATGAAAATAATCTTTGGGACATGAAAAAATTAAATTCATAAATATAAGTACTACTGTACTTCAAAATGAGAAGTTGACTGACATGAAGTAATGGTGATATGCAATGACTGAATTGATGACTACTTTCAAAATTTTGAACTTTCAATCATCAAATTTATGAACAAATTTGGAACTTTAACTCTTTATACACCTTGATTTGCTCTGTTTTGCAGTATTTAAGTATAAGGTCCACTGTTCTACACTTAATAGTTAGTTTGTAAAGTAATGCCTACAACCAAATATTTTGGGGGGCAGTGCAGTATCTCTAACCAAAATGTGCCCACGGTTATATTGTCCTACTGTAAAGTTCTTGGACAATAGCTTAGCTAGTCTGAGCAATATGCTCACTGTTTTAACTCTTTACTGCGTTGGTCTGGTCATACCTGATTTGTGCATTAGACCAACTGTTATACTGTCTACAGTAACTCTATAGTCTGTTTGGCAGCACCAACCTGATTTGAGCATTAGGCCCACTGTCGTTGTCAGTGGCTGTCACTGTCAGGATGTCAGTGGGTCCTGGTTGATTCTCCTGTACATGACCTACATAAGTGGAGCTTCGATCAAACATTGGTGCATTGTCGTTGACATCTTCCACCTCGATGTAGATGGTCCCGGTGCCTGTTAGGCGTTCAGATCCTGTCAAACAGAAAAATGCTCATTTTGAAATACACAATAAAAAATTTCAACAATTATACCAGGCAATGTAATCTTTTGGCAAAAAAATGTAATGGGTTATCTAAATTCAGATAGATTCATGATTTTACCTCTTTAAAAACCAATAACTTTGTCTAATCATTTTTTTTTAATGATTTATTATGATTAATTGATTTTTGACTTAATTTTGAAGAATATTTGTTGTTAATGGGAATGTAATAGGATACAGGGCCTGTAATGACTATTGGCCTGACAAAAACTCATTTTTTTTCAATAGGTGTAGTCAGGTCATAATCCCTCTATCATATCATGTGATCAGATGCCAAGCTGAGTAACTGAGAGTAACATCCTTTGTGGAGGATAGATATCAGTGTGTGGAGGATGGATATCGGATACTGTCTCCATTAATCAAAAGAAAAAAGACAGTCTCCGTAAGTGAGCGTCTCCGATGCAACAAAACACAAGAGACATCAGAGTCCAATTTCTCTTTTGTTCATTCTCAAAATCTGTCATTGTTCTTATGTGTACAAAACAGATACCAGTTCAGAAGTTTCTCTTAAATGACAAGATCGTCTAATCTTTGAACGCCTGCGAATAGCACTTACAAGTATCTCGGTATCTGGATATCTAGAAATACATAGATTGATAGAAGTGGAGAAAATGACAATTATTTTTTTTTTATCTTTTCGGTGAATCATATCTTGTACCAGTGTGAATGGGCCTGGCAATAGCGACGTTAAACCTCCCTTTTAAACAAACAGTTGAAAAAATATTTAGACAAACACCTTTATGCATCGGAGATAAATTTATCTATATGAGCCTTATCAAAGAGAAATGCTTGGTGATATACACCTCTGTACACAATTCTATTGAAAGCTATTTTAGAAATTCTTCAGAGCTCATAACTAGATTTGAACAGTGGAGCAAAAATTACTGTCATATCTCTGGCCATCTCATGAAATATTCAAAGTGAATAGTTGCTAAGATATTAGTAATCAAATTCATTTCTCATGGCGTGAGATCATACAGTGCATCATGTCTCAAACAAAATGCAGCTTTTCTAATGGAAAATCTGACTTTCTGTGCCCCTGGGTGAAGGGAATTTCAATCAAGTTGTCAAGGAAGACAGATGATTTGATGGCTGAATCAGGGTGCTGATGGGTAAAGCTTTCAGTCCCCACATACCACCCCGCTAAGTCAGACTGGGCAATGTGTCAGACAACCATTACACTCATCAGTGGACCATAAATCATCAATTTCTCCTTTTGGTCATTTGTCAATGGGGAGAAAATGATGGACGACCCACAGAACATATTATGTGGACATCGTCAGGTATTGGCCAAATCCTCACACCTTTGGATCAGGACGGGAAATGGAAAGTATGTGTACAAGATGGAAAGAATGTGTTCATGATCACCTGAATGCATTTGTATGGGAGCTTTCTAGCTATATATCAGATCCCCTACAACTTTCATCACCATTTAGTTGACACAGTCAAGTGGCAAAATTCAAGATGGAAGATAAATATCTACGCAGAGTTCTTTTGTGAAATCTCGAAAACCGGCACACACCAAACATGCCTTTCACCCCCAAATTACATAAAATTCAATTTGGAATTTCTTATAAATTTCAGTAACTAGCAATTGGGTGTTTTGCTTATCTGAATATTGAATCTTTCAGGGACAATTCAATTCACCTACAACAAGCCTGGGGGGGTCAGGAAAAAGATTTTTTATAATTGATTCACTGCTCGATCAAATCCATTGGTATTATGTGTTATCTCTTCCTATCTTCCCAGGGGGAATGACAATCGTACCACAAAAACACACCAATGTCTGGTTTAACAAAACAAATTCTACACCTAAATTGATATATCTTCATAAAAACTATGCTAATCTGCATTTATTTCATTCTAAACTGCTGTTCATGTTGAACGGCTATTCTAGGCCTGATCTTTTGAAGTGGCATTGATTATTTGCATACAGATGAAGAAATTAATCTCCTTTTTTTCATGAAATGACGACATATGAGATTAATATCACAACTACAAGAATTTTAAACCTGATTTTTGTGTCAATTATATTTGCTTTTTCAAAGCCTTCACTTAACAGTACATGACGATAATTTAGAACAACTTCCAGAATTTAAACATGCACTATGGCTTAGTAATTAAAGATTTTGTTGTTCGTTGGCAGGGCAGTTTTACCACCAATTAACTCAAATTTACTGTCAAAGTTTTTATTTTTTTTTTAAATTGTCATGAACTACTCTTCCTTTGTCAAATTCAAATTTGAATACAACTTCTGTAATAACTCAATTAAGACAATTTTCTTTCTTATTTCTAAAGTTGTGAAATCATGATGAATGGAGCCCAAAGAATCCTTGCTTGGGAATCTGGACACCTGTTCATTCAAACTTCAAAAAGTATGTGACACTTCCAAAGACTGTTGTCACGTATAGCCTTTCTAAATTGTCATTTTTGTTATCTTTGCTGAGAAAACAACTTCAGCTTTTCAAAGATTCTCAAAAGAGATACAAAAACTGATCAACGATTTATGAACCCTACAAATCATTTCAGTACCAAACACAAAGAATCTCTCCATTATTTGGGCTACAGTGTGAATAGTTCTTGGGAAAATATACAAGAATACAGAAAAAAACAAAACCTAAGTACAACTTACCAGAATCAATGGCCACTACCAATACTTTGTACTGGGGCACCTGCTCTCTGTCCAAGGTCTGGTTACAAGTTATCTCCCCTGAAACCGAGTTGATCTGGAAGAGGGAGGTGACTCCTTTGTCTCCCTCCCTCAGTACGTAGGTTAGGTGACTGTTGGGGGCAGAGTCCAAGTCCACAGCAGAGAGGGTGATCACAGGCACAGGGGGAGAGGAAGCCATATTCTCCCTCACCAGGGCATAAAACGGTGAATTTTGGAACACCGGTTGGAAATCGTTGACATCCTGTATGGTAATGGTGACAGAAGCGACAGAATAGCGAGGGCTGACTCCCATGTCCTCCGCCTGGATGGTCAGGGTGTACTTGTTAACTCTCTCATAGTCCAGATTCTTCTGCACTCTCAGAACACCGCTGCTAGGGTCCATGCTGAAATCCGCATTGTCGTCACCACTGGTTATAAAGAATCGCACCACGCCATTTAATCCAGAATCACTATCCGTTGCTGTAACCTGGAGCAGAGTGGTTCCAATTTTAACATCTTCACGCACAGTCTCTGAGTAGACAGAGGGCACAAACACTGGTGGGTTGTCGTTGACGTCCTCTACCATTATCACGAGTTTCTGAGTCGAGAATCGAGACTCCAGTCCCCAGTCTGTGGCGGTGACCTGTAAGGTGTAGTTCTGGATCAGCTCCCTGTTTAGCGGGCTTGACAGGCTGATCTGACCCGTGGTAGGGGAGATGGAGAACACTGGATGAGAAGCTAGACTGTACATCACTTTGGCATTCACACCCTCATCAATGTCCACTGCACTGACTATATAGACAATGGACCCCACCGAGGAATTCTCCTTCACCCAGATCTGGGATGGAGTCACAAACTCGGGAGAGTTGTCATTGACATCCAAGATTGTGATGATCACCTGTTAAGGAAACAAAAAACAATTAGATATTAATTACAATTAAACTTTTCAGTACATCAACACTTGCAACTGAATTTTTCACTGGGTATCCACAAAAACTCACCTCAGTAGTAGTACTCTTCTGAGAACTTGATGGCTCAGCTTGGTCCGTTGCTATGACAACGAGTGAGTACACTGACCGTGTCTCACGGTCCAGATTCTGTAGGGTGTAGATGGTGCCATTGTCTGTCCCTATGCCAAAGTCGGATGAGGAGTTACCCTCCAGTAAGGAGTACCTCAGCTGACCATTGAGTCCTGTAATTAGTGTTTACATTAGTATTCAGTAAATGATATTCCCAAATTACATTAAAAGTACAAACAGAATCAGTAATTTATCTATTTTGTATCATAAAACATATGCTTATCATGTAGAAAGAATGTTCAATTTAGCTCAATTTTTTCCCTGATAACACTAATACACAACAGTGATGTCTGACTGATAAGCAAACATTACCACAAACTAATCAGATTAGCAGGCCTTCATTTTCTTCAATGTTTTGAATTAACAGCAGCAGAGAAAGTGTGAAACAGCATTTTTGAAGTGTTATGTTTCCTTCCATAAATGTTTACATACAAAGAGTCTGTCATTAAGAAAACAGGCTCCAAGGTTGATGTTGGCTTGTTACGCAAGATCTACAGAATTCTATATAGACGGCAAAATAAAAAAAAATATCAAACCTCACAAAAAAGATCCTTAACAATGGCGGTTAATTGTGTGCATCAAATAGTTTGATTCATGGATCATTTACTTAAATGTGTTTCCTCTGATAAAACATTTTTTTTATTTAAATGATTGAAATTTACTGCCCCCCTAGGGATGAGTGTATATATGTATAGTATATAGAAATTTGTCTGTTTCATTCTCTGTGGGTGCCATTTTTTTGTGAGCCCAACACAGAAGATCTGTTTTTCTCTGTTGACATTTTCTTGCCAACACCACCCATTACTTTGCAATAATTAGAAAATTACAGCCCTGCCCTGTCATTTGTACCCAGAATTTTATGCCGAAAAGAACACCTTTAACCAAGACCAGCTTTAGACTTCACGTTTTCACACTGGCATTCAAATCCTAAGCCAGCCATTGTTGTTCCATTTTCAAAGCCTTGTTCAGGGTCTCCTTCTTTCCTTTTATTGCATTTAAATTCATTTATCGGGTTTTAGTGAACAGTATAGGGAACAGTTCAAAACACAATACCACGCATTTTATGCTGAATGCATTAAAACTGCACATAAAGAAAAGTCTTTCAAGCATAGACCCGATCTGCAGAAACTATACAGATTTTGTCACATCGTCACCCGTCGGAAGAATTTGGCGTAACTTTGACAGAGAGCGATAAGCTGTGAAGATATTGGGGGTAACATGACGCCATCTCTACGTTTCACTTTAACGTTTCTTTGTGTTTTAAGTGTGTTTTGAAACAAAACTCCTCAAAATGGTGTTAACTCATAAAAGAGGAATACATTTCTAAAACAAAATCCTTTATCTTGAAACTCTGTGACATTGAAGCAATTTTTCTTTTGTTCTTAAGAATGCAAATAAAAAACTATGGCTGACACTTGTCCTTATCATTGAAAAGGCTAGGTGTATCGCGAGGACAACACAAGTCATTTGATCACAATGCATTATCTAATGCACTCATCATATTCATCAACCAAACTCAATGCTGCTTATCGCCACACTTCATACCAATTAAAAAAAAACAAACCTTTCTATTAAAAAAGTTTTGCATAAGTATACCAAAAGACCCTTGAACTGTAATTTTCATAATAATATATATATTTGTCAACAGAAGTGTTATATGATTATGTTTGAATGTTAAATATGAAATTTAAACTTCAAACCAATAAAAGAAATGAAGTTTCAGATAACGTTTCATGCTCTTTTAATTTCTCAGGATGCTAAAGACATAATTGCACTGTTTATGACTCAGCTAGAGAAGTGAGTAGGTCTCCACCTTTTATTGTAGTTTAAGAATATATGATTTAAAATAACTATGAAATCTCTTAGTGTTTAGTGCAATTTTAAAGAAACAAGAAAATTCCAATTTTGTAGGTGTATTTGTTTTCTTGTTTTTCCTCATTCCAATGTTTTATCCTAAAATCAAATTTATTTTAAAACATTTTAAAAATGTTCCAAATGCCAAATATGCCTGTTGATTTCATTTATTTGGCCTCCAAAGCTTTGTACTGTACAGATAAACAACAAGGTATTCATACCAAGTGTCATTTGCCAAAAGGAGCATGTTTTTGCACCGAGGACCCATCCCTTCATCTAAATGACTTTAGGATGCAGGGGACCTTTGAAATCTTGAGGCGATCATGGTTGTATGTGTGATACATATCAATGAGGGCCTCTGAGGCTCACCTGAGTCTATGTCCGTGGCCTGTACAGTGAGTACGACCGTACCAACAGCAGCGTTCTCCAGAACCTGCCCAGCATAGCTCTGGTGGTTGAACTGTGGCTCGTTGTCGTTGACATCTTTGACGTTGAGGTACACCAACACTGAGGTGGACTGACTGGGACTGCCCTTGTCCGAGGCCAGGATAGTCAGAGAGAAGAGGTGGTTCTGTAAAAATAATGAAAGCATTTCTTATTCATTATCCTGCTCCTGCCTGTTTTAGGCCCAAACCAATCAACTTGGCATTATCTATTATTGTACATCCACATATCTACATGTGCATTTTTTAACAGTGTGATGAGAGATACCGATGATTTTGCAAAAACCAAGAAACTAAGTGTACCCTGTTTGTTTCATACCTCAATTTTCCAATAAATTTAATATAAGTTTTTACATGTATATATAAAAGTTCTTTATAATGTGCATTTTAACTGCTTTCATTGAGCAGAATTTTATGACATCAAGCTGTTGGGCTCACACATTTTATTCAAATGTATCCTGATATACATCTCTGCCTGATCACTGTTGTGACACTACACTCTTTGAGGCATGAATTGCATAAATTGTCTGAACTTGTACATTAAGAGAATGATATTACAGATAGGATATATGATAGGCCAACACAGCTAACCTGGAAATTTGCACGTACCATATTCAGGTTAAAAGTACATTCTTTGAGTTCATCTACATTATAGACAATGTCAGTTAAAATATTCATGCGTCAGCTTAACTTTTGTACTGAAATCTATATGAACAAGAATTCAAACTCCAATATAACAAACATAAAAGTTATTCATTTGCAAAAGTTGGTTAAAAAATCATCTTTTCCTAACATTAAAAAAATGGGGTGAACTAATCTTAATCTCATCGGGTTTTTTAATGTGCCTTCAATTGTTATGCACTTGCTTGCTATAAAAGGGAAGATGTTAGAATATTAATTTTTATAGGCCTCTGAATGAAGGGATTTAGTTATGAAAGGAGAGAACATTACTGGCTCATGTCCACTGATCTATGGCATACATCACCCCATCGTGTACAGCCCGCTATTGGTGTTTACGCTATTAATGTCTATCTTTTTAAAATGTGCCAACTTCCGACTACCTTTTCTTGACATTTCAGTCCACAGAATTTAAAAAACATTTAAGAAATTTTTTTCATGCTAAATTGCACCAAATGACCACCTGCCGATGAAAACAACTTAAACGACTTGTACAAAGAATGAGAAAAGAGATGTATCTACACCATTTGGGGCCCGCTGACTCTCGGGGCACCTGCCATCATAGGGAGCTAGACTGGAGACAGAATCTGTGTAAACATGCTAGTTCTCATCTTGTTTTCTCTATAGGAAACTTCAATCTGTACTGGAGAATGCTGTAATAACCTACACCAATAGCTGTTTTTGGCTGCCAATTTTTTTAGCTTAATGTATTATCCAGTGTAATTACTCCAGATCAAGTTAAACAGCATGGTAGATATTCTGGTGGTAAAATGGGGGAAGAAGGTTGATGCTTTATGTAAAATAACAGTTTCTCTAATTTCTGAGTCCCTACGCCTGCTCAGCTTAAAATCTCTTTTCTCAGTATCCCGACAAAATAAATCTGCAGTGAATGTCATGCATCTTTTTGTCAAAACCTATCATTTACACTAGTCCAGCCAACAAGCCAAGTTTTAATAGCGGAAGATTCTCTCTCATCCAAGTTAAATACCAGCAGCCATGGCTTTGATATTTTGTCCTTCAAAGAGTTTATATGTTGTTGACTTTAAAAGCATGTAGTAAAATAAATAGCTTTCCTTAACATATGATATTACTCTCTATAAAAAGCCTGCTTATGATACTTTGATGGAAACTGTTTTTAAAATTCTTCATCACAATTTCATTTCATATTTAAATATTTTATGAATTAACAAAAGTATTTTTATGTTGCTAAATAAAAAACTATGACCTTGGACTTTTTACCATAACATTACTCTAAAAGACATCCTTTCTCATATCTGTCTTTATCTTTACCTGCTCGTAATCCACATTTTTGATGAGACGGATAGTTCCCATTTGTGGATCCAGGTGGAAAATGGACTGTCCCCAAGTGGAGACAAGGGTGTACACCACCTCTCCATTGAGTCCCTGGTCAGCATCCACTGCCTCCACCAGGGCGATGGTGGTTCCGATTGGAGTGTCCTCAGGGACATCAAAGGAGTAGAAAACGTTGGTGAAGACCGGGGCATTGTCGTTGATGTCGGTGATGTTGACTTTCACTGTAGCCACTGCTGTGTTAGTGCCATCTGAGGATTCAATGATCAGTCTGTCAGTGGATCTTACTTCTCTGTCCAGTCTTCTGGCTATTGTGAGGGCACCTGCAACAGAAATGGGGCAATCAAATTATAAAATTATTTTTAGGACACTCAATTCTGAAATTGGGTAAATATTTGCAAAGGAAAAACATTTTCACTTTTAAAAACTTTTGAATAACAGATCACTGAACATGTTGATTTACCTGTCTGACTGTTGAGAGCATAGTTTCCATAGTTTCCGTTAGCAATTATCAGAGTCTGAGTCCCCTGGGTGGTGTCAGGGTCCGTCACTGTGATGCGTAGAATCTCTGACCCCACAGGCAGGTCCTCACCCACATTCTTGACAAAGGATGTTTGTGAGAACTGGGGAGGTGTGTCATTGTCATCAATGATACTGATCACAACCTACCAAAAAAAAAACAGTCGGAACATTACATCTCTGAATTTCTTTCAATTGACAAGCTAGAAACATGAGGGCCAGTTTTTATTGGGGCAGATATAATGTTTGTTTCCTAATAAGAAACAAAGCTAAACAATATAGGTAGAAAAATGAGCATTGTTGATTCAGAAGCCTGTCAAGTTTCCAAAAATATTGCCAGTAAGTAAGCAATGATAAAAAAATATAGGTCTTATATTTTTTATCTAAAAATTGTTCATAGTTAATGGAAGTAGGGGAAAAACCATGTTATAAATTTTCTTGAAACCAGCAGACACATTCTAATTTTTTCTCAAAACCTCTGCAGACATAAACAAAATTATGTAGCACAAGAACTTCCATACAGGCATGATTTAGAGTGCCTTTATCAACTCCCAATAGCTTTACAGGTGCAAACATTTTTTGCAATCAATCAATTTTCTATGTACGCTGACAATAATGCACTACACTAGCAGCCATTTTCATAAATTTATCAAACAAATATCTCTTTTGTCTACAGGCCTCCTCTTAAATTTGCCTGGGCCCTGGTGGGTTAGACTTGTGTCTAAGATTTCAACAATTTGGGTATTTGTACATTTGAATGTCTGAAGCCATCCCCTGTGGCCTAATTATTAATTCAGTGTGTCTTTCTAAAGCTCTATCTACCCGGTATTTTAGAAGTCTGACTGTTTAATCCCTGATATTCAACAGTTTCAATGCTTGCCAATTTCTGGTTATGTAATCAAATCTGTATGAATTTCTTTTCTGTTCTGTCGGTTGACCAGGTTTTGGACAACAAGGTGCTGAATTTGTTTTCAGACAGGAATTTAAAATCTTCTTTCAGTCATTATGACACCTCATAATTCAGAAAGCAAGATGTTGAAATTTCACACCGTTCATCTAAAGGCAGATTAATTCCTACAGTTTTGCTTCTGTCACCTTTTTTAATGCACCCAATGATTGCTAAAGCCAAACAAGAAAGGACTAGGAAATTGCTCTTGTCAAAACAGGCCAAATTGATAAGTTTTCAACTCTAAAGATTGGAGCAAGAGTTTTGCTTATCTAAGAACACTTCACAGTGCTAATCTTGTAGTTGTGTCAACATTCCGTGTTCTCCATCAATACAAAATGCCTTATCTCTTTTATCATGAGCTCATGTACACCAAGGGAGATAATTATCCATCTCTTCATAAAAAGGGAGATAAAGAATGATGTTTAAGTGCAATTAGGAGACAACTGATTATTTTATGAGTTGTTGTGTGACAGTTTACAGTTAGAACAGTGCCACACTTTTATGGTCCAACAACATACATATAGGTCCTGGCTGTGTGAACTCTTACAATGACAGTTATAATCATGATAATCGAGAAACGGTGTATTCCATGGAAAATAAAAACACAAATTTCTCCAGCCAGTATCAGTCACTGACAAAATTCAACGACAAAATTGGTAACTCATTGTGATTTATACTTATTGCTGATATTTACAGTCGATAAATAGCGGGGAGATTATGTTCATAGATTGCAAGATCACAAGCGAGGAAAATGCAGGAAATGAAAAGGTATATCAAACAAAATCATTTGGGGATATTAAACTGCGAGAGGAATGTTGTCATGTAACAGGTGAAAACTTGATGTCCCCTCGATAACCTGCACATATTTCCTCCGAGTACCTGAGAGTCAAATCTTTTACATCTGCTGCTTACTTAATACGACAAACTCCTGTCGCATAGATACTTTCATTCCCTTAAACAAGGTGCAAGAGGAAAATTGGGAAAAGGTTCAAAATCTGAAATTTCTTCCTGTATTCTGTCTGTTTTGGTTGATTAGTTGTGTTTTTTATATGCATGCATACATTTATCAGAAATTCTTTTGAAAAAAAATGATGCATGTCACATAAAATGACAGAATAGATCTACTGTAAGTGACAATTTGCAGTGATCAAAACATGTTTCTTTGTAAGTAATGGTTTTCATCTTTAATGGTGCACTTAAATGCAAATTTTAAAACCTTTCTCTTGCTCTCACTCTTTCTTACTTCTCCATCTCTTGTCACACTCCCATTGAACATTAGATTTTGAAACTTAACAATAGAATAGTACAGATAAGAGAAACTTCACCTATAATGTAATTTGTTATGTATAAACCGTAGACAGCTATTTGGAAGCGTTTCCTGTAATCATGTGTAATTGTGGTCAACACTTAGACGATTCTCTTCATATCATTCTTAAGGACTGTCACATACAAAGACAAGTAGATGCACTTCAAAAAAGAAATTTGCATATTCTATCTAAAGTTTAATTTAGCCTTCAGGCATGCGGAACCATCCAGTAATCCTTTGTTAAGTGAATGAAGACTGTCTAAGGGCAAAGATTGTCTGTCTTCGCAGATACAAAGTATGTTACTTCAAATTTTGGAAAATATTAACTTTGTCATTTATTTATAATTGTGTAGGCACCTCCACAATAGATTTGAGTGGTGGGGATGAGCAATCTTCAGGAATCAAAAATACATGAAAAACACAGGAAAGTGCTCTTGACATGGATTAGAACCAGCCAGTTGTAAACCATTGCACAACATTCTCACAAGTTTTCTCTATCCTATTACAAAACAAGTTAAGAGGAAAAGGGATTAGTAGAAGAAAAAGACCAGTTTATTAATTCCATTAACAAAGGTCAACCTAATCCCGAACCAACAAAGTCACTTTACTGTTTAGTCAAAACACCATTATTTATTCCCTCACAATGGATGGCTTTTGCATGGGTCTTATGGAGGACCAGTATTTTTGCATGACTCTTCATTTCGGCATTGCTCAGTCAGAGCCAAAAAGGAGGGGAGTAGACTAAGGTAAATCTCTCCCTGTGTGAACAGATTAGCCTGTGAAAAGCTGGCACTACGAGACCAATTAAAATCATGTAGCTAAGAATCGGCAGTAATGAAGAAATAAAAGCCCAGTAAATCCACAGCATACAAACTCTTATTGATATGCCAAGTTGAATTACCCTTCAATTTTTTATTTATTCTTATATTACTTCGGTGCCCATATCTCCGACTGTACGGGGGTGTCTTAGGAGGAAGCGACCCAGGATTTGAAGTCAAAGGGATTTATGGGTCTGAATCAGGACTCAATATATTTTATGGCAAGATTCACCTGTATATAAAAACATCAACTTTCCATAAAATATGAGCCCTTCAGTCCGCAGTTATAACCTAGTCATCAGCAACAGAAGTGCTGGGCCAATTTGGATAATGACAATAAAAATTCCAGTCTGCCTGTTTGGGAGTCACCTTTTTGTTGTAAGAGTCAGTCCTGGGATATATGATCACTAATATTTTCTTTGCATGTGCACACTACACACTCAAAATGAGGTTTTATTGTGCAGTCACCAGTTTGAGGTCTTTCAATACCGAATCAAAAAATAATCCTGCCCCATGCATATCAAAATACAAAAGATACCCCCAACATCATTATTAAATTTACCAAAACTCGGATGGGTTAAATGGTCTTATAGCATGTGAACTGGCAGGCCTGGCGTGGAATAACTTTGTAAAGGTAATTGGATTTTTCCTCAGGTTTCATTGAAACATTCCTATTGTTAGAGGCTATTTGTTTGAACATTGCAAGGAGACATGGGGTACCAAGCTTGTGGTAACAGGAACAAAGGAGCCGGCCCCCCCTCCCCAACCTGGCCAACTGGGTCCCCCCAATGTCATGATGTCACACACAGGACACTCTAATGGGTGACCATTGTAACTTACAGAGATGCAGAATATACCTTGTACCCAATGATAACACTGCCCAAGTTTCTCAAAATACACTCACTGCCCAAGGTTTTAGCAAGAATATCAAATGTCTGGGTACATATGTGGGGAATAATGCAATTATAATTCTTTAAAAATCCCACTCTTTGTCCAATCAAACACTGTGTCATGGTTTTTCTGTTGGACGTACTCTGCAGTGAGTCATGGATGACTGAGGATACAAGTTCGTGACATTATAACAAACCTTTTTGGTTACAGAATATCCACTCCTACTGTAAATTTATTCAAGCTTTCCCTATTCTTTTCTTTGGCATTCAAACTTCCCAACCTAATCATTCAATCTGGATACTTGATCAACTACCATCAATACCTCAAGTTCACAAACTAAACTATCATTCATTATATAAGGAAAGACAAAAAAACAAACTCTACTCCTTAGCCTTCTCAACAAGTGAAGCTCACAATAACTGGGGGAGAGGATCTACCTAATACTATTGAAAAGTTTAAAGTCATGAGGTGCATGCAGTTTTTGTCTTAACAAAGATTTAAATCATCCAAATTAAGTTCCTATAAAAGACTTTACACAATATTTTACACATGTATTACCGGTATATGCTTAAAGGAAATTTAATGTCTGTGTGTATAAATCAAATATTTGCACAGGGTTTTAATGAACACAATAGTTTCCACCATAATTGGGACTAGTTTCTGAACAATCTGTCTTCTGTAGCACAATACTTAACAGCCAACAAATATATAGTATCCAAGGATATCTGAAGAGGTTCTTCATCTTTAGTATACAACTCTCAATATCAACAAAACCTTTGCACACAAACAATGTACCTGTCATTTGGAAATGGTTATGGGAAATGTGCTGCACTTCAGGCAATACAAGTTTTTTGGTGAACCCACAGATGTTTTGTATCTTGCACAAGGTCATTAATTTTTTCCAAAACAATAAAGGAGAAATGATATAAAACAGCTTTGACCCCCTGACCCCCTAGGCTGGATTCGGTGGCTTGTCGACCCCGTACCACCTGAAGCATTTCAAGCACTTGGCTAACTCAGATCAGTGGTATGTCTTTATGTGCACTACCGATACTCCAACTTCAAAAAGATGTGGAGGGAAACTAAGGCATTGTAGGGATTACTGGGGAGCAAAATATGCCATGGTATTCCAAAATAATAAAAATCTCTCTCTGACAAATGTGACAATCAGAGAGATTAAAAATTCTTTTGAGTATGATGTTTTTTTTGCTAGCCATCTCTGGGAACCTCTCTCAGAATGTGACTGCAGTATTAGGATGGCATTCCTAAAAGACAAGGAACATTCTACAGGCATTTCTTGAACTTGTCTGGCTCTATGACAACAAAAGAAATGGCTCCTGGTATTGATATGACATGTTCTAGACCATTCATTTTTTATTCTATCCCTGCATGATTGCCAAATGAACAAGTTTAACAGCAAATTTATCTTTTCACCTGGGTTTACACATTCACTTAAGCATCTCATTTATATTCCAAATTTCTGACTGGGGGTTGACATCATTAAGCAAGCTACCTGCTTTATAACTATTTTATCTTTAGACTATCGGATCTCTTAGATAGACTTGATATCCTACGGAATTTACATATCACATATATAATGTTCTTATTCCGTGTAAAATATGTTTATTAATCTTGAATCAAGTGGAAATTCTGTTCAAATCCTTGTATTTAAATGCTCTCTCCAAGACTTGACATGGATAAAGTAAACACATCCGAACACACTCGCATTTTTGGCGTCCATTGAATACAGGCAGTAGCTGAGAAGTTCAGGAAATACAATCACCCTATGCCAACACACGCCTCTCCAATACAGAACCAAGAGCAAATACACCAACCTCATATGTATTTCTATTTGAATCACAATGGATATATTTCATATTTACATATTGAAATGTATATACACAGAACAATTGAGGTCTAAAAATTTCTATGCAAACAAGAGCCTACACACCTGAAACAATATGACGAATAGGTACAAGCCTTGAAGAAACGATCGGAAAGAATCAGGTTTTTTTATGATGGTACAGCAAGTTTTCCAGTAAAATAAATATGCTTACATATATTGAAGCCATATAGTGGGTATATTAGTTTGGTTAACAAAAACATAATTCTTTAAGAAAACTGGTTTACACCATTTTAATTAACTTGTACACTTCGTTGCATGTTTCCTTATTTTGGACACGTGTACATGTGCAGTTTCAAAATGAAAGTTTACTCTTTAAGACATTAACCAAAAAATCTGCCAAAAAATTTAATAGAATACATTTCTAGTGCATGGAGTCAGAGAGAGAGATTGCCTTTCTCTTGGTAATCAAATGTTTTGATACACAGCAATCATTTCCCTATGTAATACACAAAAACAGCCATCTAGAAATGAGAAATGAGCCTCGGTCAGGCGAATTAACCATTTCTAAACAATCAAGAAGCGTGCTGTTCTGTACTTCCTCAGTTTAAATAAACAGAATTGTGAAAAATGTTCATCTATAGTCTGCTGACAGGGACTGGACGACTGGTAGAGAAAATTAGTTTTATACTGGCATTTGTTCTTGTTCATACATTCTGTCAAAATTTACACTAAAGGTATGAATGATAATATCTCTTAACTTTAGGTTTCATCTCCATTGTACAGTAATGATGAAATAATAAGATAATTTGAGACAAAAAATGACATCTCTTTAGGAAACACAGCTCTCTACCCATTTGATATAGAAAGCTTTTTTTTTTTTGCAGCTCATTATTATCAACGCTTTCAAGAACACCAAACATTATTTACAATCAATGCAAGCTTAGAAAGGTAATATAGGCCATTCAGGTGAGGTATATGTAATAATTAAGTTGTTCAATCAAAGAGCAACAGGGGCTTGGCACAATTGACCACAACACTTCTAAATAAATCTTCTACTGAATGGGTCTCGTGATAAACAGAAGAAATATTGATAGACTGGCATTATTGATCTGCATTCTTTAGACGCTGATACACTCCAACAGGTTTAAACAATTTTTTTGTCCGAGGAAATTTTAGCTGGTCAATCTACAAGCACTGAGGGGATTAGAGGATCAACATTTAAAGATTTCCCCCCTTGTTCTCCTACCCCAAATATAGCTATTTAATTTCAAACATACAGTTCACATGTGCTTCCAAAACCCAAGCCAAATTCTATAACCTCAAATTTCACCAATTATGACCATACCCCCTCCCACCCATTTCATGTCATTACTTATGAATGGTAACATCTGTGCCGGGCAGCCTCTACACCTTTATAAGTCACTGCAGGTAGCAGAAACATAAAGACTGAATAATTAGATTTGCACAATACCCAGTGGGTCCATACTTTCTATGCCTGGACTTTGATGGGACCAATTTGAACACTTCAGTTCATTCATCCAGCATGTTAACTGATTGTATGTTTGTAACACATTTTATGTTTGAACCCTAAATTTTTTTAACCAGCTCACAGATTTTCAGGTGCTAAGGGAACCCAGGGGTCAAGTAGGGCAATTAACTCCTCATCTGTTCCATACAAACCAATTGACACATGTTGGTCAATAACCTTACCCCCTCAACACAATAAGGCAAGAATTGGTCAATTTAGTTTTTTTTCCTTACAGTAACTCCTACCAGAAAATCAACAAAGAACTTTCTCTAATTTACAGAAAGTCACCAGCAATTAATCACAAGTGCTATCTGCTCTTTTATGTCAGAATTTGGGCTATGACAATGTACATAAGGCATGTCCACCAATATATGGCATGTCTGGAATTCCTTTAAAATTTCACATTCATGTTTTCACAATGATAATAAAAATTGATTTTTTTTTTAAAGGTGAGCAAATGACTAAACAACACAGAAACTGTAATAATGAGTCACATGTTCAGGGGGTTTTAATTTACAAAGGCACTAATAGTATCCCAACGATCCGGCACGATCATAATACCTTATGAAAATAGCTTAGATTCAGTCTGCAAATTTCATGGCAACATAAAGAGTCGGGTATCATCTATTATGGCATGTTTAAAGACAAGCCACCGAAATAAAAATTCCACATTGAACACTGTAACAACATCATATTAAATTTACATACAATGGGTCCGAGGAGGCATGAACAACACAGCCGGGCCTACGTACTGGAATATGGGGTCAATCTCAGGCTCTGTATTAAAACGGCCATTCTTTATGCCTTAAAAGGTGATTTAAGTGTGACATCTGTGTAGTGAAATGAATGTTGGAAAGATATTATCAATGCTTTATGGATTGATTTGTTAACAATTGATAATTTCAAGGCTTTTTTTTTTCAACTATAATCTTTTGATAATCCAAGCGTCATCTTGTTCTATATAGCTTTGGGAAAATAAAGAAGAGTTCTCCACATAAAGATAATTAATTATGACAAAATTACGTACTGAACATTCAGTTTTAGTTTCACTTAATAAATGTCAGGAAAATAGAAGACAACAATCATTGGCACCACCTCTAAACTTCCAGTCACAGGAACTTAGCTATTACCTCCAGAGACCTGTACTCTTTAAGACTGTCGAAAGAAAGGGAAGATTAGTTTAGTCATATTAACCGAAATTCCACACTCCTAAACAGGACCAGAGATTTACGAGGAATCAATAGACTGCACAAAACTATCTTAAAGTTCAAATTGCCGAGCTTTGTCCAAAATGGTGAAGACCTATTGAAACCTAAAAATAAAACTGGGTACAGCTAAACCACACAAAAGGCATTGTCAATCAAAGTGAAGCACTGAAAATAATTCTATAGCAAAGAAAATGTTTTAATTTATACAAATACAGGATCAGATTGGAAATTTAAACACTTGCAACTGTATATCAGATGCCCCTTTCCAAAGTAATACTTATCGAGGTGATTAAAAATTCACGGACACTAATTGAAATTTTTGCAGAGTAATCATGATGTAAAAATTTTATTTCATTTTTTTAACGGAAGTTAAGACCAGAAATTGGATGTATTCACAAAATAGAAAGAAATCTGCAAAATGCAGTTAGTTCTGTTGAATGAAATCAGAGTGGGTATATTTCTAGAGGACTTTTCAGCCTAAATTACAAATGGAGGCTTTCCTCTATCGTTTTTCCACGAGCAGAGTTCACAAGGACATTATGTTCCGTTAATTACACCTTAATTACATGAAGTGTCCCCAAGATCCCGATCCCCCACAATTATATACAAATAAGTTGCCATTGAACTGACAACAATTTAGGTTTGACTTGACAAGTGACACAGGTAAACTTTTGTTGTTTATGGGCATTGTCTTCTAATAGAATCATTTTAAATCAATACTATAAAGACCAGCATGGTGGCACCTGTGTGTAGTACTTGAGTCGAGGCCAGAAATTCTTTTGTTTCTGGGTTCATTATTACTCAGGAATAGAAATGACAGACTGTAGAACTTGTTACAATTAAATCCTGACCAATAAAAGGGTTCCGACATACACACAGTTACATCAGACTTAATGAAATGGGACTAAAATAAATGATATTGAATCAACTACACAGGTACTAATATTGATCATTATTAGGTGTAGTGTGGCCGGTAATTTAGTTTCAGAAATCTCCAGGGGACTGGGTACATTGTACAGGTAGATTGTGCTTTCACCTGGCCAACCGGGGGAGAATTCCGTTATCTAGCCCTCACAAAGACCTGATTTCTATTTCACTACTTGGAGATACCACCACTATATCATGACCATAACACTATTGTGGGATTTTTTTCCTTTCTTTTAGTTTTCATAGCTGGTCCATGGTCCACATTTTAGGCCCAACTGTCAATGAACAGTTGGTTTGATGGCAACTGGAAAATGTCTAGATAATTTCTTATCTATATCAAACAAAGATTTCTGAAATATGTTCTAATCTTTTTCTTATAATTCATCAATAACTTTAAAAATACTGATTTATCTCCCCTTCCCCTCCAAACATGCCCGGATTTCATTCCCTGACACATGAATCGGCAGTTTTCATTAAGGCAATGTATTGTTAATCCCTGCGATATGAGAAGCTTTTAATTTCCATTCCCCATATCAAGTCTATTCAGAGAGTTTTTAGGCATCACAATATTTTAATTGAGTAATACAAACAATCCTTCAGAAACTGCTAATTCAAGATTTAGAGACCTTCTCAACAACGCAGCATTCCTGGGAAAAAGAACTAGGTTATATTGAAAATGTGACAGTCGTGGACATTTACCTGTCAAAATTTTCACCTGAGAAATAAACTCGGACAACCTGTAAAGCTACATTAACTTTGTTGGAGAACACCAAACTGCTGTGATGGTGAGACACAATTAATAAAACTTGCCACAGGGCCCATTATACATGATTACATGTGACACTTTTCATTAGCAAAGAATGCACACCATGCATAACATTAGTTAATTCTTCACACCTGGATAGGCTACTTCACCTGAGAATGATACTTATAGTCTTATTATTCAGGGTATATGGGAGACTTGAGTGTTTAGAAGAGGATCATAAAAGTTGCAAAGAGCGCATATTGCCGAGTCAAGCTGGCGCCATTTACGGAGAAAAAAAGGGGGGGAGGTTCTTCCTAAAATAAAACAATAATTACAGAGCACTTGTAGATTGATTCTGTCCCATAATTCATTCATCTCTCAGATGTTTCTGACCAAGACCTGGACTACTCAATACCAGGGTTTAATTGTAGTTTAATCACTGTATCATGTTAAATGAGCCTTCTCAGGCCTGTATCAGAAGAAATTAAATTCTGTGAATGTTTGTGGTCAGTGTCCGTGACAAGGGATAGAGGAGCCTGTAATTTGTGATCATATCTAATCTAGAAATAACAGGACACACACTACTGCCTCCTGCGAATCAGTCCCAATCCTTATCAAGACCGTCCCCATTGTTACCCAATCAACCAAAACAAATTTAAATCTGTCCTGTCACATGTTCAAGCCTTCCCTCACCAAAACCATTGCTTTCTTAATATGTTGGTAAGTATTGAAATGTATGAAGCTATGGAAATAAACTGTTGAAAAGAATTTCAATGTTGTAAAAAATTATGCAAGTCTTTTCAGACTGACTTTTAAGATGCAGCATAAACTCCGTCAAAACGTCCAAATGTGACAATAAAAACCACACACAGACTTGAATATTAGCACCATAAGAACTTTTCAACTATTTGAAAATCAATAAAGATTTGCATAAAATAACTCTTGATAAAACCATTTTCCCCACGATAATGGCCATAAACGATTCATAGCTGTAAAGGGTCATGATAGAAATAACTCAACAACAAGGCTTACGAGAGAGTTAATGGATGCACTCACCTCTTCCAGTGTAGCCTGTGGACTGTTGGACTGGGTGTTCACTGCACACACGGTCAGATTTACTTGGCTCCCTGTCACCTCCCTGTCCAGCTTCCCATTGGTTCGAATCATTCCTGAGGTCTTGTCTAACGTGAAGTAATATCCAGGTTGACCGAAAGAAGATTTGATATTCACTATGTAATATTCCACACTAGCCTCTGAACTAAGCACAGAATTCACATTGGCCTGCACATTTTCCCTAACAGAGAACAGATACGGGGTATTGCTGAATTGCGGCCCTGTCTTAGTGTCCAAGCTCTGCATCAGTATGACGGTGATTGTGACGGTCGTGGTCTGAGCAGGGTAGCCTTCGTCTGATATCTTGACACTGAGTTTGTACATGGTTGGACTCTGAGGAAGGTTATTCGTCAGGTAAAGTTTTCCGAGCCTACTGTCCAGGTTGAAATAGGCATTCAATTCTGAACTCAAAAGTTGAAACACAATAGTTCCATTGCTGCCTGAATCTGGATCCGAGGCCAAAATGGTTCCAATATGATCTTGACTTGTGGGATACTGTATCTGTATCGCTGGTGCACTCCGCAAAATTGGACTGTTGTCATTTTCGTCAAGTATTTGAATTGAAAAAGTTTTTTCTGATGTCAGACGTAGACTGGCATTGGGGGCTAGATCAGTGGCAACAATGGTCAGCATGTAGGAAGCAACCTCTTCTCTGTCCACTAAAGTTTCCAAGCGGAGTCTTCCAGTATTTTTATCAATGTAAAAGTTCTTTCCTGGAGGATCTTGGCTGACAATGTGGTATTCCACCTGCCCATACAATCCACTGTCTTTATCGTTTGCTAGGATCTGGCCAATACTACTGAATCGCTCAGTGCTTTCTGAGATGGATAAGACAGAGAAGTCGTTGGTAAATTCTGGAGAGTTGTCATTGACATCCATAATCCGAACATTTAAGTCAGCTTCTGATGACAACCTTGGGTCCCCTTTATCCATTGCAATGACCTTGAGACTGTAGACTTTCCTTGTCTCGTAGTCCACAAGTTTAGCCAAGTACAGATTTCCATTATGACTGTCCAGTACAAAAGTTCCATCAGATTCACTCAAGGAATACTCGATTTCAGCATTGATGCCCAGATCTGTGTCATCTGCAGTGACCTGTATCAGTTTTTCTCCAAGTTTGGCATCTTCCCGGATGTTCACTTCGTACACTGTTAGATGGAAGAGTGGTGTGTTATCATTGACATCTAGAATACTGATGATGACCATGGTTGAAGCAGTGAATGTTGTGGACTTCCCATTGTCTGCTGCCTGGATCTGCAGACTAAAGAGATCTTGAGTCTCTGTGTCTAGGTTTCCATTCAAAGAGATTTGTCCAGTTCCTGGGTTTATGTTGAACATGTCATCAGTGTTTCCATCAATGATGTCATAGGTTAGGGCAGCATTTTCATCTACATCCAAGTCAGTGGCTGTCACTTTGTATACAAATGAGTATTTGGCAAGGTTTTCTTTCACTGATGTTCTGTAAATGTCTCTGTCAAAGTGGGGTGGATTGTCATTCTGATCCAGCACATAAATACGGGCAGTCACAGAGTCTTGTTGTCTTTGGACTCCATTATCCACCACAGTGACAACTATACTGTAGTAATCATTCCCTGTCTCCGACACTAAAGCTTCTCTGTCATAGGATCTTAAGGTTGTAATTTCTCCAGTCTGGAAATCAATGGCAAAGTCATCTTGGTCTTCTGGCAACAGGAAGGCAAGTTCAGCATTTCTGCCAATGTCAGCATCCACTGCCTTCACAGCACCGATCTTCTGTCCTGGAGGGACATTTTCAGACACATAGAAGGAATACGTCTGGTTGAGGAATCTTGGCCGGTTGTCATTACTGTCCAGGATGTGAATGGTTACATTAACTTCAGAGCTCCTGGCAGGGGCACCATGATCCTGAGCCATAACAGTCAGTTTATACAGATCTCTAGTCTCCCGGTCCAGCTGCTTAGCAATGTATAGTTTTCCATCCGGAAAGATTCCGAACTTTCCATCATCATTTCCCTTTGTGATGTTGTAGACTAGGGCTGCATTTCTACCGACATCAGCGTCTGTGGCAGTGAGGGTGTGAAACTGCGTGTTCACCAGTGTAGACTCCTCCAAAGTGATAGCATAGTCTGTTTTGGGAAACACTGGATTGTGGTCATTCACATCTACAATGTGCACTTGCACAACCATTGAAGCACTGTTAGGAGATGGACTTGAATCTGAAGCTGTGACTGTAAGGTTGAATTTGTTTCCATAGACTCTCTGGTATGGTTTTGACATTGTAATCATTCCAGTGTTTTGATTAATTTGGACAAAGTTGGTATTGGTGGTGAGGGCATAAGATAGTAACCCATTTTGACCAGAGTCATCATCTACAGCAAAAGCATAGTAAACTTCATGGCCAACTGCACTGTTTTCCTGCAGTTCAACGTCTAAAAATTCATACTTAAATTCTGGTTTGTTGTCATTAGCGTCCAGTACTGTGACAATGACCTTGACCTCTGAAGTGCCATCGTTATTTGTAGCAGTGACAGTAAGATCATAGCGAGAAATATGCTCCCGATCCAAAGATTTGGTTGTACGAATTTCCCCTCTTTGACCCTCAATTTTGAAACTGCCTTCAATGTCCCCATCAGTGATTGCAAAAGATGGAGATCCACCACTAGAAACTGCAACAGATCCGAGAAACTGGTTCCCAGCTAAATTTTCCATTACAGTAAACTGGTAACTGCTTTTGGTGAACACTGGCAGAGAATTCAGAGATGTCACAACTGTTATTTTCACAACAGCGTTTACTGCTGCTCTGTGCACTGTATTTGTGTCCCTGCATGTGACTTGTAAGGAGTACTCCTGTTGACTTGATCTCTCAAACTCATAAGTGGTACTTATCCAACCAGTGTTAGTATCCAGCACAAACTGTGGATAATCGGTAGGGAAGGAGTAATAGATTCTGCCCCCATCTCCTAGATCTGGGTCCACTGCATTCACTTTCACTACTTTTGTACCCGAGGTTGCCGATCTGATAACATTGGTGTAGTATTTTTGAGGGTAGAACACCGGCACGTTATCGTTTTCATCATCCACGGTGAGGTAGATTGTTGCTGTCGATGACAAGGGCAACACAGACTGGTCCCTAGCAATCACTTTAAGAACATACTGACTTAAAGTCTCCCTGTCTAGCTGTTTTAGAGTGATGACTCTACCACTCTGAATGTTTACATTAAATGTGTCTGGGTACATTTCCTGGACTTCTGGATGAAGGCTGTAGATCACTGAGCCATTGAGTCCAGAATCGGAGTCCGCAGCAGTCAAACTGATAACCTCTGTGCCTAGCTGTAGCCCCTCTAGCAGATGAACTTGGTAGGAGGACTGGCTAAATGTTGGTGTTACATCATTCTCATCACTGATTCTGACTGTTAATTTGGTGTAATTGAATAGGGGTACACTGGCTCCATCTTGAACTGAGATGTTCATGACAACTTCTGGGGCCAAGTTGTATTTCAATTGCTTTTTCAGTGTTACCAGTCCAGTTTCTGAATTGATTTCAAACCAGTCATTATTATTACCAGATAAAATCTTGTAGGTCAGCTTTGCATTGATTCCAGAATCCTTGTCTTCAGCTACAAGGTTGGCAATGAAACTTCCAACTGGCAAGGTCTCCAGGACGTTAGCAACATACTGTCTCTGTAGGAAAGTGGGTGGATACTCATTGACATCAGCTACGATAATGATAAGACTTTTGGTTCCTGTCTTTGGTGGAGACCCCATATCCACAGCCTGTATAGTTAAATTGTACTGGTCAATCCTCTCTCTGTCCAAACCATTGACGTTCACCAGCAAGGCATTATATTTGAATTGGAAAAATGAATTCAGTCGAAAGTGGTTTAGTTCATTTCCGGCAACGATCTGTACGGAGGATATGTTGGCCGACATTCCAGAGTCTGCATCACTTACAGTTATAGCCACAACATAATCACCATTTTTGGCTGTTTCATTGACAGAGATATAGTCATTTGGACCCTGGTTCATCACATTAATGGTTGGTGCATGGTCATTTTCGTCTTTGATGCTGACCTTCACATAAGCTCTGCCGTTCAGGGAGGGGTTTCCACCGTCACGGGCCTCTAGGGTCAGGAACAGACATTCACCCGGCAAGCACACTTGCGATCCATCACAGTAACAGTGTAGCGGTGTGCTTACTGTACGAATTTCTCCAGTACGCTCATCGATTTTGAATTGCTTAGACTCATCAGTCATGGTATAAAAAATATTTCCATTTTCACCAATGTCATCATCTGTGGCGTCAACTCGGATAACTAAAGTGTCCACTGGCGAACTTTCATTTACTGTGGAAGTGTACTGACTCAATGAGAAAATGGGTGGATTATCATTGGCATCGGAGACCTGAATTTGTACCACTAGCTCTCCAAGCAAGGGATATTCGCCTTGATCAGCAGCTCTTATTGTTAGTTCATACGAATCTTTTTCTTCTCTATCAAGTATATCTATAAGTTCTAAATATAAAACTTGTCCAAATTTTGATGGATCGAATACTGTTCTAAACTTTCTCCCATCATCGTTTCGCTTTATGATTTGATAATTTGTAACATTGCCATTTTTGCCAATGTCATTGTCGGTGGCTGTATCCAGTCTAATTTTATATCCGATGTTGGCTTTTTCGGATATGTCTCTCTGGACCGGGCTCTCCGGGAATGTTGGCGAGTTGTCATTAATGTCTAGCACCGTGATGTAGATATCTATGGGAATTTGTGAGGTGTTTCCCGGCGGGCGACTAATCACAAGAATGTTCAGTCGATCCGATTTCAGTAATTCTCTATCTATTTCAGTTTTGGTGGAAATCTGACCAGACGTGGGATTCAATGAAAAGTATGACTGTGGCTCATTGAAGTAGTATGAATATGAAGGTTGTATTATCAGATTTCCAACTAAGGTCCCTGGCGGTCTTCCCTCCGACACTGAAAAATTAGTCCCAGGGCCCTGTCCTTGGGCGTATGTTACTAAGAACTGCAATAGTACCAGCACAATTCCTGTCCATCTTTTCCGCGACGGGGCTCGACCACATTTGGCACATTCGGAAAATCCCGATATTTCCATGTTCACTCTACGCGCAATGCATTATAGACCCATTATCACATTCACAAGTCCTCAACAAGAAAATTTTCTTGAAATATATCCCAGTAAAAACCTCGTTAAGGGATTAGAGGTCCCACCTCAGAATCTGGTAACAGTAGTTTTTGTTCTGTCTGTGTAGTGTACACATTGCTCTACGGATTTAGTCACTTTTATGTTGACACACAACACAGCATGGTCAACCGCTCGCTACTTCACCTGTTGTACGGTATAACGTAATCCAAGAGAAAAATCCTTCTGTAACAACTATTTTCCGAAACTTTAACTCATCTTGTTTTCTTTCGTTTCACAGAATCATCCATTAATTCGTTCACACACATTTGTCGTCTTGTCTCTCCATAGATGTTTAGGCTTTCATGTTTGTTCACATTCTACACAAAACACAGCTACCTTGCGTGACGTCACAAGCACCGCCTTCAGGTAAGTGATTGACAGGCGATCGGTCGGGGGTTCTCTCACAGGTTTGTTCCCGTTTTGCACACATTTGAAAATTAGGTATCGAAAAAATGTGTGCGAAACGGGAATTTGACCAGGTGAGATAATTGGTTAATTGCTATAGTCTATATCACAGTTCCTGTAAGGGCAATTGACAATGAAATGAATAAAACATATCTACTCTCAATTGATATTTACATTTATTTTATGTTACAATATAACTTGCATAAAAGCACATTTACATAATAATTGACATCCATGTTCTGGAATTGAATTTTAAACATCGATTTGGTCATGAACATTTTCATTAATTTCTTTAGATAAAACAGATTTTTGTATAATGTTGTATATATAGTGCTTTTGTTTAACTTCCTGCCTTTAGGAAGTACATGTACACGCTACAAGTTTGAAGAGAAAATTTCATACATTAATATTTATTTATTGCTTTTGCTTACATAAATGGAGGAATTGTGTCTAGGGAAAACGCTGCTAATTATAAAAATAATTTTTCATTTATGCTGTGGCTTGAATAATCGAAGAAAATACTATTAGACAAATTAATGTATGATGATATGATAATAAATAGGCAATTTTATATGCTTCAAAAACTGAAAATATTTTTTCACAAAACCTATCAAATGTAGACCAGAAAAGTGACCCGCAATATACTAAAGCGTTGATGTCGATCATAAGATCTACTGTCAAGGCTGCTACGTCGAAGATTAAAATATTTTGTGATAAAGGTCTGTTTCTTTTCAGAATAATCTTTGTGTTGATACCAAACAACCAATTATAAAAATGCGTTTTACATATTTTGCAGCTACAATGTATATAATTATCCACTGAATCAGCTTCCAATTGGCCCGGGACCAACAATTTTCCCCAATTCATCGAGTTTAAAGTAAATGGGCAAAAATGTAATTTAAAAGTCAAATCATCTAATCCTTAGTTTTCTTATCAGTGAGCGGAAATTTAAGACTAAAAAAGTAATATGATCTTTATTTTATCAAATGAAAAAAATTGTGATAGTCATTAGTTATTAGTCTAAAATACAACAAAATATCTATATTCTTCTTGTTTCATGGCGCTGATGAATGAATGATAAAACACAAGTAAAAATCCAGGTAAAATCTTTGACTGAAAGCAGACTATAATTGCTATCACAACACAATTCACACCTATTGTTCTATACCCAATTATCAAATGTGTGCAAAACGGGAACACACCGTCACACAGCATGATTACGGTAACATTTCCTCTTAATTGGCAATTAACTACCACCCAAAATTTAATTTGAATTCTATTCAATTTGATTTAATTTTTCCTAGTTTTTAATTTTAAAAAATCATCAAATACACCCAAATAAACAATTTAAAAAATTATAATAATTTTTAAAAACTACCATAGATCAGAAACATAATTAACATGTTAAAATTGTTTATATGTCTCTGCATAGATATTATATTTTTCCTATTAAGTATAACTCAGGTTTTAAGATTTCAACAAAACGTTTAATATCAATTATATAAAAATCAAATAGCAAGAATTAATCCAGATGTGTTTTAATTCAAAATGGCTAGTTTCTACATTTCAAACTTAATTTGCTTAGATTACTCGATCATTCTATCCTTATGCATGATCATGTAGACAGTATCATCTAATTTACTTGTTGAAACATATACATGTATATAATCATTTCTGTAATCCGTATACATGTATGTATGATCAGAAAAATATTTGTCCCCCTGTCACGGATTACACATATCGATGATTAGTAATTAAGCAGTCTTCAGGGACATGTCATGGACATGAAATCACTGCAGGTATGCAGGTAATAGGTGACAGGTAGGCATACCTGTATAGCATTGATTAATGACTTAATCGTTCAATGCTATCCGTCATTATGTGTCAAAATACAGACGGTGAATCTGAGAATCGAACATTGATAGAGCGATTGAAAGAATTATTACAAAAATAGTCTGAATTTTAGTCTGTGTTTTGTGTTATTACTTGCTTTCGCCGTTATAGCCATATACTTTGAAGTTTCTATATCAGAAACAGAATAGAGCAGTATATTTATTACCATATCTGAGCAAAAAAAGGACATATACAATATGATGAGAAACAATATGCAACGTGGAGTGCCTCTATGAATCGATGTTCATGCATGTAATTACATATATTAAATGTTTTATAAAAAACATAATTGGTATACATAGCAACTAACGATATTAAAATATTCAAGTCTGGGTTAAGGAACATATGAAGTCAATTGCAACATATGCATCCAGATGCATGACTGATAAAATATTCAAATGTTGACATGTTTTAAAAACTCTAAGCGGGCCCAGAAATTTTCCCAAGGAATGAGTCCGGGAGATAATTGTGTTTGCCGGAGGGAGGTGGGGTGGTATTTAGCTTTTTTCGGTAAATTAAATTTTACAATATTAATTTGATACAGAATTTTCTGGATCCAATAAAGCCCGACGAACAATTCCTTATTACTTCTGTACATCAATACGCCAAATGGTCATTCGTCAATACATAACATAATTTGCATTGTAGTGTTATCACAGACAAACACAGTGAAAAACATAAATAACATAACAACAAAGAAATAAAAAAAGACCGTCCCTGGGTGGGCTCGAACCACCAACCTTTCGGTTAACAGCCGAACGCGCTAACCGATTGCGCCACAGAGACGTTGTTGCACAAAGGAGAAATAAATTAGGATATATAAAGAGTAAGGTTCTTTTCCACATTCAAATGCAATGGATCTGTATCTCCGTTTATAGTTACGTTACATCTCTTCAAATGCATCGAAAGACAGATGTAGGAATTCTATAAAGGCAATGTTTCATTCCAAATTATTCCTGTCGAGTGCGTTATGAATGTATAGCTACGAAGGATAACTCTTTTGTGAAAATCCTGTTTAAAAACAGGTTGACGAGTTGTTCCCCTTACTCTTATGAAGTTAAATTATCCGTTTTAGCGGGTTAATGTATATATTTTATATACAAATATTTCACTTTATTGTTTGAAAATAATTAAAGAGCATTTAAAGCTGTGCTTTTATCTGTTATTTTATTTTTAAAGAATACATTGTATATTTTACATTGACAAGCTTCAAGATGACATCAAAAAGAAGTATATAGGTAGACGTGGAAGATTCATTTGCGAATTTCGGATATGGTGTGGTGGGTTGCGTTTTGTCAATATTTCGTTTGGATAACTGTAACTTAACTCATCTGTTTCACACCTGCGAATGTTATTGTCATTTAGCCTAAGATATCCGATCTATATTAGGACCTAATTTTTCTAAGCTTAAATATCCATCATTAATTAAATACTCTGATATTAATTTAAAGCATTTTAGGATAGAAAAAGATTTACCGAGAGAAATTTTCAAAAATATTATTAAGTTTAAAAGCAATAATTAGTTAACGAAGATTGCAGTAAGGTATATGGGGACAAACACATTTTTTAAAATAAAAAAGTAAATACTAAAAATAATAACAAATGCTTTGGTGGAAAGATGTATTTAATCATTAGGAATGCAAAAACTATTTAAAATAAGTTTTTTATACCGTATATATCTTTTTAGAATTCATTTTTTATTTATTTAATGCAAAGGGGGGCAACTCTTCAGGAAAAGGTAAAGGTCATTCATCAGGAAACATTCCGTTAAGCCCATACAAAGGCATACATATCTATTTGGCATCCAGACTCATCTATACCTTAAATTTTAGACCACGTGTTTTTATTTGACCCTTTCAGTTTCGCAGTAAAAATCGCGCCTCGTGTTTATAGTCTATTTCATAGAATCTAGGTACTTGTTGTCAAATAAAAATTCTAATGGTTTATTGATTTTAAACTTCATCTACCATTAATTATTGGTGGATAAAATGTGTTCTAGAAATAAATGTGACAATACAAAAAATAGTTCTTGTCTGCTGTTGCAACAATTAAAGGGACTTGGACACGATTCGACTTAAAATTTTCAAATTTTATTTTTCCATTTCAATGTTTATACTGATAAATATAGAAGTTTTTAATGCTATGTCAAAATATGAAAGTCAAATATGAAGTTAAAAGCAAGATACAGAGTTAATAATTCTTTGTTTTGTAAACAAAGCTCAAATATTGTCATTTTTTACATATGTGTTGTTTGGTGTAAGTTTCAATCAAATGTATATGTCTTTTGTTGATACTAGTATTTATGAAGATATTGAGTTAGTTTAAATTGTTTTTTACACGCCATTTTGTCTAAGAAATGGTAAATCTCTACATTGCATATTTTGTAAACAACTATAAGACTCGAGCTTTGTTTAAATAACAACTAATTCTTACCTCTGTATCTCGCTTGTAACTTGACTTTAACATTCAATATTTTGGTAAATCATGCACCATTTAAAATGTACCAGTTAACCATTTTATACATAAAAAATAAAAATAAAATTGTTGATCTTAAATCGTGTCCAAGTCCCTTAACATGCTTAGTAGAGATCTCCCCCCCCCCCCCCCAGGATTAATTTTCGATCCGCGCCTGACCTAGTAATAGCATCAATAGTGAAACAGACTATACTATTTTATGCAGAATGTTCCTTGAAAATGGCTCAATATACGAAGTTTTTATGCAAAACAGACACCCATTATTTTTTCAAAAACTTGGTGTTACTCGCCACCAGCATCAAACATGGTTATGATTTTATGAAACAACCCAATGATTATATTTTCAACTACTCTACACGTGGTTGAACACGAACGATAACTCTGTTCTGAATATTATCGTTTAATATAAATAACCGCTGGACGGTGAATCAAGACATACATCTTAAAAAAAATTCACGTTTAAGATAAATCAAAGTAGGATTTGATATGAAAAACGACCAGTACTTGCGTATTTTGAAAATATTATCCTAACAATTATACTTCCGCTCGAAATTTCACAGGAACTGAACAAATCTCGATGAAGTCTCGTGAACTTTCATTCGAGCACCTCTGGATTTATTACATACTTAGCAACGACAAAGAAAACATTCCGAACACATTCGCAGGGGTGTGTTTGTTTGTTTTTGTTTTTTAACAACTGTTTTGATTATCCCTGAACATGTAAAAGTATTCTTATAGCCGAGGTTGGGGAGCCTTGGAATCTATAAGTTGACGTGATTATATACATGTATACAGAATATAATTTGATACAGGGTATATTTTGCAAATAACATCATTCATACCCCCACTCATTCAGTTGCATGTATATGCACATTAATGTACATTATAATCAAGTACAAAAAGCAGCATTTTACAATGAAACAAAAATAAAGTACTTTGTAATATCTAAGATCATAGGGACAAAAGGCTGAAAATCAACTATTATTTTTAAAGGGCAGCCTTTGCCATCTTCCATGATTTCTTTAATAATTCACATTTAAATAAATTTTTCACATTTGTGATAATAAAGTAATAATAATTAATGGTACATCTAATTCAAATTCTTTCTTCATCCAAACTTGTAAGTTATCCCGGATTTCACTTACATGTTCCCAGAAAAGATGATAATTAAAGAGTTTCTGCATTACATCTACAAAATGTACATTAATTCTGAGTCAACTATTCCTATCTTACGCAATATAAGTATATTTTTTTAGATTTTCAAACTTCAAAATAAGTCTGTAGCTGCGCAGTTCGAAAGCTGTTCTGTGTGATTCAACAGCCAATTGTCCTTTTTTTGTATGCATACTTTTCAAACAAAATGACATGTAGGATCTCATATTTATTGCTTTTTTATTTCTTGGTAACCTTTTTGGACAATTTCAGGCAGAAATAATCCGGTTCAAGAAATGTTTATTTTCTTATCCTCAAATGTACAAGATGGCCGCACATTCCCCTTAAATGTATCTGAAAAGTGTGAATGAATAAATTTATCCCATTGCGCATCATTTTAGAATGAACTTGTAAGTATTTGATATTGACGATAGAACATTGTGTCAAACTAAGTTGATTTGCCAATGTCCTTGCCCATGACCTTAACCCTTTCCCTGATACATGCATCGGGGAGGGGAGAGCTACTTATTTATTAAGCATACATTGTAAACTGACCCAACCCAGTTTATGCTCGTATACATTAGGTAGCCAGCTGTTGAGTTCGTTCGTTAAATTAATAGAATTAGAATAATCATCTCGGTTGCATGAATGGCTTTTAAGGGTGAAATATATCTACATGAGTGTGTGTCAGACGCGGTGAATGTTACATATTGTATCCAAAAGACGAACTAAACTCAATCTGGGTGTTATAAAAACTTATTTTGGTAAAAATCTTTTACTTATCCATTCAGGAAGTAAAGAAAATGGCAAAGGTATTTCAGAGAATTATGTCTCAAATTCACTGTATAGCTCGATCCGTCTTTGACCCAACGCGAACACAAGTGATTAATCCTTTAAATCATAATCTCTTGCTAATGATTTTGCATTGCCAAGTTTTCCTTATCAATTCATGACACTTTAAACCAAAAAATCCGTTCAACATGGTATTGTTGGGCATATAAACTCTTTCGGTTATGGAGATTCTTACATGATGAACCAACATGATAATTTTGAAGCTAGTTTTACTTTTAACTTCTCTGGTGCTTCATTGCTCAGGGGTAGAGAGAGGTAAGTAGCTTTCGATTCGTTCACAGATCTATAAACTTAACCATTATTTTCATTGGTTATGAGAAAAAGAAAAATTATTCTACTAACAAATTGACAAAAGGAATAATTTTCAACGATTGTTATTATAAATCCTTTCTTTTAGGAAATTGTTTTTTAACGTATTACTTTTTCTCTAAGAATTGCTATCAAATTTTGACTCGCAAAAAGTGCATGTAATTTTAATAAATTAAACGCTAAATCTCTTCTCCAAAACCCAATACATGTGACTTTATCTTGTAGATGTTGTTTTCGTTCTGGACAAATCAGGGAGCGTAAGGCAGGACGGTTTCAATGAAGCTGTAGATTTTGTTTACAACGTGACAAAATGGCTGACGATAGGTCCGTCCAACATACAGGTTTCGGCCGTCTCCTATTCCTCGAGCGTACAAACCCTGTTCGATCTGAATGAATACACCAACAACCAAACCTTATTGGACGCCATTTTAAATTTGAAATCCATATCAACGGGAGGGGGTACCTACACATTCGACGCACTTAATCACGTGAGGACGAACGTACTGACGTCATCAGGCGGTGCTCGCTCGGGAGTTCCTAAAGCGGTGGTGGTTTTGACTGACGGACTTTCGGCCAATGCCATTTTGACGAAAACGAGAGCGCAGGAACTACACGCTGACAACGTTGAGGTTTACGCTATAGGGATCGGGAACGCGGCCGTTACCACTAACACAGAACTCTCCGACATTGCCAGCGACCCCGATTCTTACTACTTACACACTGTCGATATGTTCCAGTACCTTTGTGCTTTGGTTCCTGAGCTTGTACCCAAGCTAGGTATAAAGAAAACCTTTAGTTCGTATTAGCCTCTAGCATTTGTCCTATACAATAGGACATACATGTACACGTAGATGATATTCGCTAACATAAAAGAGTATCTGATAAACCATGCATTGTTTTGACAGATAACGACACTCTGAACTCGGACTTTTTCCGGTGCCCGACTCCAGCTCCAACCACCCAACGACCTCTGACCTTTTTGAACAAAACCAGCAGTGACGGAGGAGATTCCACAGCTTCCGGTGGCGATTGTAAGTAAAGTCGGAAGCTGACCAAAAAAAAATAGAACTCTTAATCCCGTAAAAAAAGAAGTCTTAATCTCGTATACACTATACATGTTCTAGGTTTTGTTTTATTTTGTAGCGTCTGTGGCGGCCGCTGCCGGTGGTGCGGTGGGAGCGGTGGCTGCAGTGGGGGTGGCAGCGGCGGCGGCTTATGGAGCGGTGCAGTACGCAAACTTGTTGTAAGTACTGTACATCTGTACTTATCTACGTGCATGGGTATATACTAGCACGTGTAATCGTGAGTGTACCATTATACAGATCATATAGTGTCTTATTCATAGGCGCTCACTATCTTAATCAGCCAGCACTACAAAAGTAAGTGACTGAAGTTTGAAACTATTTTGTTTCAAACTATATACTCAATTTTCATTTTCAAAAAGATAACATTCTTAGATCTTATATGCATAAATCATAATTTGACATAAACAGACCAAAACGGCGGAAGTTGTAGGCATATAAAAGAAACAAATTTAAACTGAATTAGATAGTGGGCGCTAATGGTCTTGTTCAATGATGATTTGAAGGAGGAAGACGACTCTATCTGTGGAGTCTGTAGTTTCACAGTACAAAGAGGCTCCCCTTGGTCAGAGTAAATCCAAATTCTGTTCTCTCAGCTCATCGAACAATGATGCCCTCAATATTTTCCAAGTGGATCCCATAATTCCTTCAGCCCCACCTCTTTCCACCTTGTGATTAATTTTTCTGAACGTGAGCATGCGCATTACTACTATTTAGATCACATTAGATTAACGTGCACCTCCATGTAAATTAAATCTATCTAATTTGTAATCCTCTGATCTTCACTAACTTGTAATTTGTAATCCTGATTCCTCTGATCTTAACATACATGTATCTCCAAATGTCGCTGCGTTGCGCTTTAAGGAAACACTTTGCATTGTTCCTTAATAACGTGTAATTTTATGTACACATGTTATATGAACGTTCAATAGATTGCCTGTTTTGACGACGTTTATTTATTTGATGTTGTTGTCTCAACCTTTTGTTTGTTCTGTTGGTTTACAGAAAGGCACAGGCACCGAATGCATTCGTGGAATCCATTGTTGCCCAGTACAAAGATGCACCACTAGGACAGGGTAAAGCCCAGTGTAAATACAAGTTCGAATTCTCCGGAATACCACAAGGACCCATCACGACGTCAAAGCCCCCAGCGGTGACAGCGTGGTCCTAACCGTGGGGTCTTTATTTGTGCATGATTATTTGTCTTTTGTGTCGTACTCTAGGCTCATTGTTTTTATTGCTGAAATTGTTACAAGATATTGATGATTTAATTTCTCTGAGACCTAATGCATCTGTTAATGGGTTAATTGATGTTAATAAAAGTGTTGTTACATTTAACTGTATTAGTGCAAGAGAACACAACATTATAACAATGAAATACTTTCTTTATGATGATAGCAACATTGCCTAAAAATGCATGATCAATGGCTTTTGTCGATTATTCTGCAGTGATCGCGAACCTCATAACCATATGAACTACCAAAAGAGCTCTCCTCCTAATCTTTTTTCCTCTAAAGATGTATTTTTGGATACATTAAAATTTAAAACATTGATGAAAGTCCATTACAAAATACTGGTATTATTATTGTTTAAAATTCCTTAAAGGTGTTGGCGTACGTATTTGATATTTGGCGGAAATAAGTTTTTGAATAAGTGGATTTGAATTAGCGTTTTCTTGAATTTGACTATTCTTAAACATATATGCATGGCATTTAGCGATATACTTGATTTAGCGGAAGCCGCAATCCGCCAAAAGCGCTAAAAAGAATACACAGCCAAATGTAATACGTTTACAGTATCATTATTGTTTAAAATTCCTTAAAGGTGTTGACGTACGTATTTGATGTTGATTGAAAAAAGAAGACCTACAAGTAGTGAAATCCCAGAACGTTTTGAACTCATGACTTTCAGCTTAGTTGATTATTTAACCTATTGTGACACGCTGGACACGTACATCAAAAGTGTGATAGAAAAATACAAGATTATGGTTGATTTTACTGTTTATTTCAGACGAACGTGTGTCAATACGGAGGTGTCCCTCAGTAGTGCAAAAATACGTACATATATGTTAGATATATATTATCATTGTTACCGATCAGTATAATTTTTATGTTGCATTTAGGGAATTGCTAAATATGCCATATATGAAATATAAAATGTCACACCTCTCGACCGATTCGAATCTCATTAAAATGACGCACAGGAGAAAAAATCATAGCCGAGAAAATCCAAAGAGTAGTTGTTATCATTATTATGACACTCCCTGAATTCCGTGTTTTCATAGAAGCTAACTTTTCGATTGATCACAGAATAATCCACAAATAGTTAACCTCGAAAGTTTAATTCAAAAGGTACTAGTATTTGTATTTAAGGTGTCATGAAACATTGCTAGATAACTCGTTTAGAGGCTGGTAAAAAATGATTTTTTTAAAACTGCATGGTAAGATTGTAATCTGGTTTGGTAAGTGTCTATAAAAAACCGATCCGTATTCTGAAGAAATAAAGGAGAAAATACTCAAATGATGTACAAATATAAAAAAAATTCTGCCACAGAAATCGAAAGATAAATGTGGAATCATTAGATTTCGTAGTGGCTCAATTTTCGTGGAATTCGTGGGTACCTCTCATCAACGAATTACCGTAACATCCACCTAGATGTAATAATAGGGCTATAAAGTCATGTTTCCTTTTGTAGGTATATATGAAATAATACAAGAAATTTCATCCCCACAAGCCTGTAAAGTTTTAGCAATCCACGAAAATTGGCCCTAACGACTTTTAATGATTCTACAATACTTGTACTCAAGGAAGATTGACAGTATAAAAAAAGTATAAGCATTTTTTTCTTGTACATTTAGATAAAATAACGTTAACGTGTGATCCTCATTTTCGCGTACCTGTACATACGGGGATAAGATTCGTGGCTTTTAATTTCAAACTGATTGTTAATTTGAATATGACTTTCCTTTTGAGCAAAACTGAATTATTGTCGTCCTATACAAAAATTGATCTGCTATATATATTCCTTAGAAAATTAATGATTTTTTAAAATCTTATTTATCATAAAAGTTTAAGTCACATGCAGATAAATCATTCTAGCATGTTTTTCAAGCAAAATAATCTTTAAAAAAATACAGTTCATATTGCTTTACCCATTGGTTTATTCGTTTGCTACTTCCAGAACTGGTCCAGGATATCCGCAGCGTCTACTTGCTACTTACAAAGTAGACAATGGAAATCTATCGGAGATCTCATTTGCTGCAAACGAGCAAATGAGGATTACTCTTGCAGCTCTCCAATCGACCAAACGAATATACCCTATATGGTATTTAAACTTAGCTAACTAACGGTTGTTAAAACGAAAGTACATTACTAAGCCAGTACATCAACGGGTTTCCAATGTGAACAAGGTTTCAATAGTTCTTACACTGCTACACCACTGAGGACTGGTCAGATTGGGCAGATAGTGGCATTTGTGACACAGGATAAATCAAGACTTCGTGGAGATGAGAGGAAACCCAAGAACTCTTGGCAGTAAATGACGGTTTGTTGCTCGTGGTGATGCATTTTACCTTGATTGTACAGAACCAGTTGATATCGATGTATCCGTCTGTTGAGTGTTAAATGAATTCAATAAGAACATGTATAATCAACAGATATTAAAATATGAATATATATACATGTATATTTGTATATAGAAGAAAATAACGAGTTTCAAAAATTAGCAATTCTAGGAAGTAAAATAACTACCCGCTGAATATACTTTTCCCCGAAGATCTCCGAGGAACTAAAATACATTTAAAATCATTTAAAAAGCATACTAGATAAAGGAAGGGAAAATAAGTTAGATAGAATATACAAAACTTATGCACAACATTTTGATATATTTACATGTTCCCGTGTTCTTATAGTGACCACCTCATAATACGTAAGAATGAAGTAAATCTTGTGAACAACCAAGGAAAATAAATAGCATCGAAAGTATTCGAATTAATTAAAAGGGCTTGATGGTCTTGACCATTTTTAGACTGTATTGATCTTCTTGAAAAGAAGGGCTCCATGTAAAAATATAGGAAAATAGTTCAAAATACCCTTTAAATGGTAAAATATGATTTTATTTTCTTTACTTTATTATAGTTTACAGCTGAACAATTCAGATCTTTTATTTTGTAAAATAGGAAGATCTGACGGTTAATTTGTTGACCATCTAGCCTCCGTACTTTTCTCAGAGATTAGGCATTAGGGTTCTTTACAGTTTATCTCATGCAAAAAGGATGAATGTTACTCAATGCAAAGTTAGTTGCAACGCACGGAATATTTTAATGAGGCCGTTTCAAACGAAAAAATTATTTTTATAGTGTCTTTATAAGAAATGCCTAAGTCAAGTAATCCAAAGTTATAAGAAATAAAATATCAATGCAAATCATAATTGCATATAGTCAATTTGATTTTATACAACTCTCCTATGCAGTTACTCTGGTAAACCGGAAGTGAAACAGTGTTTGTACCTAAGCACATAGTCATACCATTACCACTAACAAGACTTAATCTAACATAAATAATCGATAAATTTGATGTAATGTATTCAGAAGCACTATTTTCATGGAAACGTTTTTCTAAATACCTTGAAAATAGTAAGATTTTAAATGGTTCGAACAATTTAGATATTTTTTGTAGTTTTATGTATTCCTATTTTGATTACTGATACATTATGCATCGTATAGTTCAATTAAGGGCGTTAATTCTATTTTTAAATATTACGCAACATGATTCTCAATGGGTTTTCCGTCTAGCCCGGGGAAAATATGCTTAATTATTCAAATACAGATAAAAACTACATGTACTTGACATGCAAAATTACATATCGTTAATTCTAAAATAAATAATAATAATTATCAATTAAATCAACTCCCGTCAGTTTTTCAATACTTTAAATTTTTTTTGGAAACATGGAAAAATCTCTGAAAACTTTCTTCTGTTTAGATGGGAGTTTGTGTCTTAATCTGTGTTTGTCTTTGTAAGGGTTTATGAGATGAAAATGAACATTATCAAGATCTCTTTTCGTTTTCAGTTTGGATTAAACGTTCTGAAGACATCTGAAGAATTTATATAAAAGCATGAGTGCCCCAAGAAGAAATCAAAAACAGCCATTGACCATCCAAAACAAGTATGTCAACTCCACAAAAGAAGCATTGTTATATTAAAATTTAACTCAATTCTCGATAGCGTGCTAATAAAGAAAACTAATTAATATGTACACAGACTGGCATTTATTTGTGTGTAGTACTACATGTAGTAATAAAATAAATTCAAATTGATGGCCTATAACCAAAAAAAACAACAACAACTTGGTGTTTTAGGCCAATGTTTAATCTTCCTAAGCCAACATGTTAACATCACCGAATGATTTTGTACAAATGAATAACTCATAAAAACCACTGAGAATTAATTTTAACAATATCTTTAAAATTTTGCAAATTGTGAAACTCATTCAAATCGAAATTATTCAAGTATATCCGCTTCCTTAGAATTCTACAGAAACGAAAAATCGAGTTAATCATAGTATACTTTTTTATATACTGGTATAACTTTCTTCAAAACCACAAACTGAATCTTAATCTGAATCTTACAAAACCTAAAATTAATTATCCAAATACATGTATATTTTCATTATTATGTAAATAGCCTCAGTCTTGATGATGATTTTTAGTCGATCAAAAAGTGAACTGCATAAAAATAATGAGTCGTTAATAAACATCTGTTACTGTTTTTTCTGGATATTCTACTATTAGAGGAGGAAATCGGCAAAGCGGTGCAGGAGGCGGTACGCACATACCAGTACCGAGGTAAGTAATCATTTGCCTTATTACATGTATTACACTATACACCATATGGGACAAAAGTATAAATTAATATTTACATTTTCAACTGTCTTTGTGAGTAATAACATTACGAATTAATTTTGAATCCTATAGCTCAATAATTTCATAAAAGCAAAAGCACAAATTCTAACTATATTCAGTTTTTAATATTTAAAAAAAAGATATGAATAACAAATATTGCCAGAAATATTGGTGGTATCGAACCCATAACATAAAAACCTAGATATATAAGGTTAGCTTATGTCAGGTACTCTAACCACTGAGCCATTTCAGACACAACAAAGTAGGCTGTTTAAATGTTATGTTTGAATTTGGCCACGAATTTACGGACTTGTATTATTTTATTAAAACGTTCAATTGTTGGGATACAAAATGATATTTTTAAAGCATAGTGGATCATCTCTCCACTTTTTTGTTGATTGATATTGGCTTGTTTTTCATTAGACCTTATTTAGACTATGAGAAAAATATGGAACACAGACCCACTCTGTAAAAGAAAATGCCTTGAAGTTCTAAAAAATGACAGTACTAGTATTTGCAGGCGCCTGTTTGAGTCAACATATTCCAAGTATTGAACACATTTATAGGTTAAAATCAATGATATGTTAAATATATAGTGTTTTAAATGATTTTTAAAACAATATCAGATTTATTGATATTTTATTTTTTCAGTAGCTTGTCCGACCGTGTATGGGCATTTTACACGCCTTATCCATCCATCTTCTTTAATTTGTATTCTCTCTAATTTATAATTCTAATCGATAAGCGATAATATGTTTTATGTAGGAATGAGTATTCTACATCTAAGGCTGTAGGAAAATAATAATAGAAATCAACACTTCAATTTTTATAAATAGTTGTTTTATTCTAAATTCATTTTAACAGAATGTGATAGCACAGGAAAAAATATAATTAAAATCAAAGTACTGAAGTACTGACGGAAGTTGATTTTATTGATTATTATTTATTTTAAAATCAATGATATGTTATTTTGCTTGGCAAGTAGTTTATAATCTGAACTTGAATTACGCACACTTTTATGCTATGAATTCTCAGACTTTTCCGGCAAGAATTTCGAGAAAATCCTTTATGAATCATGATGTGTAATATTTAAAAATAGAATTGATTCCATCAAACTATGTATCAGTAATCGAAATAATTCAAAAATTGTATGGATCTATGCAATAATGAACTCTAGTCTCGTTCAACCAGATGCTCAGCTGTCTCCGTTAATCTCTGAAAAGCAAGAGGTACTCTCTGCCAACACCAGGTCGCGTGATAGCTTGATGACGCGACCTCTAAATACATGTTTAGACGACTCTCTGCTTGTCGGGGATTTACGATGGTTGAGGTGGCACGGGACAGGGATGCATGTCTTCGGAGCTCTTTAACTAGAATTTCCTCAGTTCCCATTCAGCACAAATACCTTCCGTACCGCGTGCATGTTGCACTATCACATGTCAGAAACTTACCGGTGTATAGTTTACAATGTCCCATCCACCTACTTTTCGTGTTATTTTACCTCCCGTCTGTAACTTGCAATTTCACTGTGTAAAGTCAACACAATAGTCATAACTGCAGGTTTCGCATTTTACTTCTGATTCTCATGTACCTAACATATGGGGCCTACATATTGCATATCGATTTCAACAAGAGACACCCCTCTATCTAATGATAATCATTAAAAATCATTTTATGAATTTTAGCAACACTCATAAGCCTTCAAGTACAGCAACTTTCAATTTTACAAAAATATTGACGGGTACTTTATCCGAAACTGTCCCTTGCTACCTGAACGAGACTATGTTGAACCCCGGCGTAGGAATACATACGACTGCAAAAAATATCTAAATTGTTTGTACTATCTAAAATCTAACTATTTTTAAGGTATTCACAAACAGATTTCATTTTTTTAAAAATGCTTCAGCATACATTACATCGAATTTATCGATTATTTTCAAGAACTAAGTCTTGTCAGCGGTGATGATTTGTGCTTAGGTCCAAATACTGTTTCAGTTTCGGTTTGCCAGAGTAACTGCATAGAAGAGTTGATTAAAAATCAACTCCCGAAAATGTCATTTATCATCAACCTTAGCAAATGTTTTAATAGATATTTAAAAAATTCAAGGTCACTTTTTTGGATTCAGTAGAGATATTACATTATATAGGACCCTTGACCCTATTACTAGAATCTGTGACAACATCAGTTTTGAAACATCAAAAAGTAATATATTCTTTAGATTTATTTATTAGCATTAACAAAATAATGATTAGAATATATTTATGATTATATCAACAATTTATGAATTTATGATCTACGTAACTAAAGGTAAAAACATTAAATTTCTCCAAACTAATGTATACTTTTAATCAGGATTATGTCAGCATATTTAAAACACTAAAATTGTGGCTTTTGGTACACAAATCAAAATAAAGATGTATTCTTTATATTTCTCTACTTTATATTGACGATCGATTCAAACAACACGACTACCACAATGTTTGTTACCTTAGAAATTTACAATAGCGTAAATAATAATAATATAATATTATGTGATCAACAAAAATCACATGATCAACGTTCTGTCTCTCCTTATTTATACTGGCTGAATGGTTCTAGGAAAGTCCCGAGGTATCACTGTTTTCCCCAGGATACCTATTACTTATTATAGCATTGAATGATTTATTTTTGACGTCAAAAATAAATCATTTAATGCTTATATTTACATTCCCTTACTGAAGAAATCAATTGTTTACTGAAATAAAGTGATATAAAGTGAAGACCACGGAGGGAGTAAATTAGTAACAGCAAGAACAGCTGATTTGTAATACCGGTTTAAACTGGTTTTCACAGAGACCGTTGAGATGAGATCGACGAGCATGAAAATATAATCCATGAAAAATAACTATTGAAATGTTGCTTTTAACAATAAAGTCAACTGTTTTGTTGAATAATTATAAAACATGGTGTTTTGACAACATTTATGAAATACATTTTTTAACCGATTACGTAGAAATCACTGTTTGAGAACTACTTATGTAAATTACATGTAAATTCATACGCAGTGAATAGGTGTTGCATTTAGAGGCATTTAAACATCACGGAATTTAATGGAAAAACACAGTAGAATGTAAATATAACATGTTAAATACCTACATTTATTACCTATTTAATTACTCTTTGTTGGAGTGAGTTGAGTGTCAGGTTTGTATGTACATGTATAATGATTAACGGTCTGAAATACATGTACATGCACACACTGAGGCGGGTTATGTATTTTTCTGCAATGCTTGCTACTATCATGTCCGCATGAAATTATTTCGGACATCATTAAATCGACTAGTGGTCAATAGTTGAAATATGAAAATAACTTTGATTTTTAGTTCAAGTAAAAAAAACCCTGGAAAAAATGATTTGCCTCAAAAAACGGGTGCAAAAACCGCAAGTCCATCACCAGTCCAAACGGGCAGGTAAGAAGTTCTACAAAATAGGTGCACTGTTAAAAAGGGTAAAATATTTTCTTATATTAAAGAATTTTCCATATAACTGTATGGTAATATGCGTGTAACATTAAAGTCTGAACCTTTTATGTTACATATGGAGTTTTTGCCACTTTTCAATTATATATGAAAGGTTAAATGAATTTGACTAATGGTCAATTTGAGCAACCCACTTCCTTTTCAATGATCACACGAACAATGATGACGCCAAACTATTGTCATTTGAAAGTGGAAATATAGAAATAACTTTGATTTATAGTTCAAGTAAAACAAAAGCTGGAAGAAATGACTTCCCTCAAAAAACGGGTGCAAAAACAGCAAGTCCATCACCAGCCCAAACGGGCAGGTAAGAAGTTCTACAAAATAGGTGCACTGTTAAAAAGGGTAAACTATTTTCTTATATTATTAAAGGATTGTGCATATAACTGTATGATCAAATGCGCGTAATATTAAGAGTTTAACTTTTTATGTAACATATGGAGTTTTCCTCACTTTTCAATATTTAAAGAGAAATGTATATATGAAAGGTAAGAATGCTTTCTTTGGTGTTTCACAATTTGTTTTGATAAATGATTGTTATATATTTGCAGGATTTTATAAGTGTTTAAACTAAGAAATATTAGCAAACAAAACGTACACATGTTTATTTGTAATTTGCCTGAACATTATGACCTTTATTTAAAGCGATGTCGAAGTCGTAATATAACCATGCCCGTCTTGACGTCAGGGGTGAATTTTAACATGAGGCGAAATAACGCAATACCCTTTTATGTCGTTTGTTTTGTTAACAAATTTTGTACACAATTTTTGTCATTGAAATTTGGCTTAATTGATTTGGAAAACTACTGAAATGACTATTATTATACATATACTTAGCATAACCATTGTTTAAAAACGTGCACAAAATTTGATATAAAATCGGACCTTTAAGATTTAAATATCTGACATTTTCCTAGTTCTTTTAACGGTTTTGATATTTTACTTTCTTGGCAAGTAAAATATCAAAATCGTTAAAATAGCTATAAGAAAAATTCATATACTAGTATTTCGAACTAGGGTGGTTATTGTAACGTTTTGATTATACTGGCCAATGGTTCTGGAACCAATTTGTATACTTTATAACTTAAGTGTCCTCCGATTTTTTTCGTTTAGGTATGATTTGCTTTCGATTAAAATATATAAAATAAATAAACCTAAACCTATTTTCAGACCATTACCGATTCCTCCTCAGGAGAAGAAAAAGAAGATTCTTCAAGTCGTCAACGACACCTTTGCTTCAAACAACGATTCTGATCAGTACGCATATGCGTTAGCAATTATGTTTATCAAACTTAAGGATTACGTTTACTCAGGGGCAAAAAAAAATCAACTAATAGGAACGAAAAACTACTTATTGTACATTGTAGCCCCACTGATGGGTGCTTTTTTTTTCACTTTCAAATAACTAGGTCAAAGACCTACTTTTATGCTAGTGACCTCTGAATGTTATTGAAAATTTTGTCAAATTGTCCACCCTTTCCAAGTTGTTCTTATTCTTGGACTTCATGTATTGAACTTTGTAAACGTAATCCCTAATTGTACTTTCAATTGTTTTATTTCATTTACTCACTTTAGTTTGTAAAGTTTGTAGGTACTAGGAAATCTTTCGACAATAAAGAAAAGAAATACTTTTTATCTGGAAATCTTTCGACAATAAAGAAAAGAAATACTTTTTATCTGGAAATCTTTCGACAATAAAGAAAAGAAATACTTTTTATCCAAGTCCAAAAACCCTGTAAAGCGGTGAACACTGAACAATATTTTCAAAACTTAAAGTAACAACAATGTTTTATTTCGTGCAGCATAATGTTTAAAAAGTCCATAATATCTATAAATGAATACATTTGATTAAACGATCACTGCATGGAAATTTCATTTCATTAGATTTATCTGCTGACTTATGTGTATCAATATATCTTCAAGTGGTTTAAGAAATATGTTTGTAAGAAGCGTATGATTTTATGGGTTTTGTTACAGTTTCGCCTGTTTTCATTTCATTTTAAAAAGATCTTTATTTCAAACAGAATTGGCTTATAAACTATCTTTCCGAAAGTTGTGAACTATAATGTTTACCTTGGTTGGTGTTTTAAAGAGAATTAGAGGCAGCAGAAAACCAAACAGAAGACATATTAAGAGAACTACAAACACTGGCGCAGGAGTTAAATATTACAGACAGTAGTCCTCAAGAAATAATCGAAGCAGCGTGCAGGTATCATAAATTTAAATGGTTTTAAAAATTTATGAAAGAACTTTCAACTAAAATATATAATGTTATTTACGAATATTATCACCCTTTGATTTAGGGAAATACGAAACTCAAAAGAAACGAACACTAAAGACTACAATAAAGGGTAATATTTATTGTTATCGTTATAATTCAAGTGTTAATATAAATTTAATGTCTTGCCTAATAGTCTTGCATTTTACTTAATTTGTACTTCTTCTTTAAAACTAATGTTACCTACATGTATATATAGAAAAGCAAAGGAATCTGAGAAACTCAAAACAGCTACGATACAGGATCATCACAGGTATGAAAACTGTATATCCATGTACGGTATCTCTGTACAGTGTACAAGACAAGTCCCAAATTTCTCTATTATTTATAACCTAAAAATGTAATAACAAGACTTGTCGGTTAATTTCTATGTATGATTAAATCATGATTTATTACGCTACAAAACTTTAAAGATAACAATAAAAAGAATTTAAAAATAATAATAAAAAAACATTATTTCACCAAGAAGTTTTTTTTACCCAAATTTAAATCTCGAGAAATGCAGAACAGAGTAAATAAAATATAAAATTCTTTACCAAAAAAGGACATCTGGGTAATCTTGTAAAGATAACACAATTACAATCTTAAGAAAACTACAACAAACAAAATATTTGATGCATGGATGAATCACATTTTAAACATATACGAATTTAAGATATTTAACTTTAAAATAAAAATCCTTAATAAGAAACATTGTGCACTTTCTATTTACATGTATGTTTGTATAGTTGTAAGGAGGAATTGACGGTCATAAAGACGGCTGTGATGAATTCAAATAAAAGTAAGGATTTCAAACCGACACAATCAAAAGAGGAGGTTGTGGAAAGAATTAATACTTTACACAGGTATATTAATACTTCAGTTGTTTAATTAAAATACACGCAGGACTTTTTTTTTCATTTGGTGCACAAATATCCAAATAAAATGTATAGTGTGCAAGAAATAAAAGATATTTGTATCCAAGTTAATGTAAAATATCCATGAGTATAAAAGTATACTAACATACGACACTTTGAAAGTTTGAAAGAAGTAAAAAAGCATATTTTTCAAAGTTATTCATCGAATCGGGCTTTACAATTTTAAGCAATGAACGCATCTCCATCTCAAGTAGGAGTTTAAGTTTTTTAATCACTCAGTTTATGCTTGCGCCTGGTACCCCAACCATTGACTAGTTTATGCATCGTCAAGAAAGAAAATACTCCATACTTTTAAATAATACTTTGTTTATGTAGTTTTTTTTAATGGGATATGTTAAATGCCAATGCCACTTTACAGTAATGTCCGTAACTTAGAAAGGAAAATATATGGGTTGTCCCAATAAGTTCCGAACAACTCTCGTATGTTCAATACACATAGTGCAGATGACACAAATATACATGTAAGGTGCAAAAAACTCTGAAATAGATTAAAATTCAACGAACAAATAAAACCGATACATAAAATAACGGACGTATTTTATTTACTTTAACTAATGTTAAGTGAAGAATATATCGTTAACTAAAGTAAAAAAAATAATATACACATGTTTTTGAAAATGACAGTAGTCATAAACTCCAAGTTGTAGTAGGTACATAGATATAAATGCAAGCATAAAGTATGCAAGAAATAAAATTTATTTTATTTTCCGAAAATAGGTATTCTTCAAACTTGAACATACAAACATAATAAATGAATATATATCACGTCAAAAATGCTTACAAACTCTAAATAAAGATCTATACACATTATTTAGAAAGAATTAAAAGAAGTTCAAGGGCTCAGCGCATTGAGAAAAAATCCACGAACATATAGAAACAATAAATAGAAACACAAATATAGTTTTGGAATTACATCTAATTGAAATTACGTAAAGAACAAGATTTTCAATTTAAATTCTTTCTCTTTATGTTTGAAAATGGAATGGCAGTAGTCTGGAAGAATTAACGGTCATAAAGACAGCAGTGATGAACCCAAACAAAAGTAAAAACATCAAACCAACACAATCAGCAAATGAAGTGATTGACAGAATTCATATTTTACACGGGTGAGTAATTAAAATCTTACGTGTTAAGACAATACAAAGTCAATACATGAATATCTAGGAAACATGAATAGATATTATTATATATTATATAATATGTTTATATATAATATAATTAGTATATTAGTATATATAATGTGCCAAAAATTAATCTTTCAATTTTTATACCTATCAAATCGGACCATGGAGCTATATAATGTAATCAATGAATGTCTACTTCTAAAACGTGAATTGACTCAAGATGATGTTCAATACTCATTGATAGAGATGAAACGTTAATAGATATATTCCTGATTCTAATAAAACCTATACCGTATTGACCCCGCTAAAAAATCACCGTTTAAGTCATGTCCGTCAGATATATGATTTTATTTGTAGGATTGAACAAGAATGTTTAGGGCTTAAAGAAATTGTATTCAACAAAGAAATACTGAAGCTTGCTTCTTTTGATAAACCGGACGAGAAAGAACGCACTCTGGAAAATGCAAACAAAATTGCCGAAGAGCTGACTAGGTTTGATTGTTTATCATTATCATTATGGTGCATCATTTGATTGTTTTGAAAATTGATTTAAGTAATCTTTGCATTTTTACTATGTGTCTTGTTTGATATTATGTAGTTTGTGCAAGAAGATGAAGACTGATCAGAAGAAGATATTTGAGGAAGTTTTGGGTAAAAGTGAGCAACCCACTATGGAAGAAGTGCTGAAAGCTGTACAGTCTTTGAAAAAGTACACATACAATTGAATGAAATTGTTATGATTTGATCAACTTTCAATGCTCAATTAATTAAATTCAGATCCGTATTAACCTTAAAATTAGGTGGATTGGGTGCACTTTTTACTTTCACTTGCATGCCGCTGATAAACATTCAGATAGGTCTGCAGTTTATAAAGCAGATATGACATAATAATGCATGTCAAGCATGTAATATGACAAGTGTTGATGACGAACAGTGTCCAAAATCAAAAGTAAAAAATATATTTATATGATTTTGTAGGTAAATTATTGGAGAAGCGAATGATACTAAATATGGTACTTCTTTGCTGCTTTTCCATTGTAAGCGATATTGATTGTTATTTAAAGAATTTTACGAAACTTCACGGAATATTTCATGATACCTATTTATTATTATACTTAAGGGTAATATTTATCGCAGAAACAAGTGCCTGTAGAACCTGTATCATCAGTAAATTTCCAACAAAGTATATGATGATTTTTACATTGATATCTAGGACTGCTAATGAGAGCAAGACTGAAATTCAACAGCAGAAGACGACACTTGAAAAAATGGAAAAAGAAATTACCGAGCTTAAGGGACAACTTAAAGATGCAGAGAATAAACATCAAATGTTGCTCAAAAGAAGTCAGGAAAGGGAACAGAAGTTGACTGATGAGATAAACGAGGTTAAAAGTCAGAAAGAGAAGGCGCTGACAAGGTACGGATTATACTTTACGGTAACACAGGTGTTGATTTTATCATTGTAAATTGTTCTTAGTACGGTGTATATGATTTAACCATTGAATGTAAACGTGCCTACAATTAAAATTCAGGACTGCGTTTTACAAAAGAACTTACGACTTACGACCAAATTAATGAATGTTTATTAATCTAAAATACTAGACTTTGACCCGTGCGTGCACGGGTTGGCATTGGACATTTGATGTCGACATTTACGAAATAGATACATCAAATTTGCACCGGCGAACAATGTTGACATTAAACGAACTGAGTTAGAGTTATTTCCCGTATTTTCTTTCATGAACAGAATATATATAGCAAATTTTAAATCAAAATTTACACGTATTTGTATTATTTTTTTTAGTTTATCCATGCAAATGTGATATTTGTGGAAACATAAACTAAAGAGCATCCCGTAATTTAGCGTGAATGTAACGCGCATGCGCAAGATTGTAAAATCCGAAAAATTCACACGATTTCCGGATTTTTTAAAGGAATGTTCGTTGATTATTAATTAGCGAAACCTGATTGAGAAAAAATAAAAACAAATTGGTAATCTCCAAGTACCAATGATGTTAATGATACATAAAACAAAAGACAGTACTCTTCCGATTTCTCGGTATTAAAGCCCAAAAATTCGAGTCTATTATTTTAATATATTAGTATAGAATCAATGTTTTATTGTAATATATGTAAAATATAATAATGTAAATCAAAATAGTTATTAAAGACCTTCCATGAGACTGAAAATATTTACGACTTTGTCGTAAGTTCTTTTGTAAAACGCAGCCCAGGCATGTAGCATCGTTTTTGAAAGGGGGGGGGGGGGGCAGACTCATCCCAAAAAATCTTGACAAGCCAAAAAAAGGGGGAAAAGGTTACCTTTACCCCCCCCCCCCCCCCCCCGATGCTACGTGCCTGAAATTATTCCGAAATTCAATGCCATCAAATTACGTTTTCGACTATATGTATAAACTGTACTTCATTCATTAGATTCATAATTTCAATTCTCCATTTGGATTCGATCCAACGAATCCATTCAGCATTAAGCTCGCCTGAAGGCTTAAACGTTTGTCTTCGTAGTGTTATGCGAGTTCATCTTCTCCTGAACTGACAAAATTAAAGAATTCGCAAAAATAGTTTAACAATGAAAATTTTATAAATCTTCTTTCTATCGATAATTAAATCATGTAAGTAAACATGAAAAATTGAGATATTAAAATTTTAAGATGTACGATAAACATAGCACGCCATTTCTCTAAAAGGTCTCTCTTTGATTAGCAGAATCGCAATCTTTACAATGATAAAAAGGGGGTTAAAGGAAATTGTCAAGATTTCGGCTAAAAATTCCCCCCTTTTTTGCTTTTGTTGTCAGTTTTTTTCGTGTGTGTTGTCCATGCTTGAGTAAGTTTTGCCTAATGGTCAGCAAACATTTGAATGTTAGTTTCGAGTTGGAAAGGATTGAGATGCAGTGCTATTGAAGTATAATAACTCTGAAATTATAAAAAATGTACATGATTTACCACATCGTTACATAGTTCTGGGGGTCTCCATTTGTGCTTGTATGTAATTTTACAGATTGAGTGAAGTAGCAGGCGCTAAACTAACGGAGTCCAATCCATACATAACTGACCTGAGTGATCCGAACAGACCAGAAAAAATCGGGGAACAGTTCAGCGAGCTGTACGACAACTTGTGGACAGACGTCTTTGAAAAATTGTCTGGTACATGTAAACTGTCGGAAAGAGACTCAATACAAACGCTGCTACAAATTCTAGAGGTACATTACCACTGATAGTAATTGTTAACATAGACCATCGGCATGAACAATTTAAAAAGTAAATTCTAAATACTTTTACATTACCAATCTGAATATTTTCCTTCACTCTTTATTTGTACATAAGGCTTTTTGTGTAAAGGACTTGGATTAATAGAGACAAAAAAAGATTTTTCAGTCCTCTTAAGATCATGGGTTAATCTTTGGATTATTATAAATTGGCTCGATTGCATATATATTTTAATTTGACAAGATATCAGGAATAAATAATTGAGTGATGACACAAAGTTTTATATTAACACAACTTGACATAAAATATCTTCTTGTTCGATTTTTAGGATTCGTATGGCTATTGCAAGGACATTTCCAGCAAGAGATATTCAAATACACTAGCAGAGTTGACGCTTTGGAAATTTGTTGAGCCCAACGAAACTCCTTCGCAAGTACATGAACCAGTAAGAATGTCTAGAAAAATGAAATAAAGGCACACCAATGCGAAAATTTTGGGCAAAGTAAAGTCGATATGCGCAAGATATAAAGGTGTTATTATGCCAGAATTTTTAATAACGCGAAACACTGCATGTTTGATTTTAGAAAGGGTGTTCTAACGCAAACCAAAAGGCGTCTATTATGATGCTTTTGAGGTTTGTAATTAAGCACATTTTTTTTTCAATTTATATCTCTTGGGATTTACGATATTTATAACGTTTTTTTTTTGTATGTACAGTTACAATAAACTTTGAAAATTGGTTTTATTAAATTTTGTTAATAAGTCTTGTTTATTAATTTTTCACCAAGAAGAAAGAAATGAAAAATACCCAAAAGAAAAAGAAAGGCGCTGACACCAAGGAAACAACAGTTAATATAACTCTTGATGAACTTCAGAAGTTACAAACTTTGTTGGTCTCCCCCAGTTCTAGTTCTCCAGCGGACAGTAAAGCAGTCGATTCGGTAAAATAGTTATGAAAAACTTTCCTTATTGTAATAGATTGAAAAATGTTTCAGTTTTCCCGTTTTAATTTCTGTATACATAAGAAAAGTGTGCAGAATTTTTATAATCAGAGTTTCCTTGTAGATTCTCGCGAAGATTGGGTTGAATGTGACCAACTTGAGCAACATCAAAAAAATGCTAAAATCATCACTGGAGGGAACAAGTGTCATCGTACAAGAGGTATATCTGGTTCCACAATGGGAGAGAGGACGATTATTAAAGACATGTGTACATTATAGTTTAATTAAAAATCGGTTGTTTCATCTCGTTATAGAGTTTTTGGAAACAAAGAAGCGAAGATCCAAATGGACAAAAGGAAGTTTTGAAGTGTACAAAGCCTTTTTTGATGAAGTGCGTTCATATTTGTTGGTTAATGGTGGGTCAAGATCCGCCTGTGTATTTGAGATTCTCGGACAAATGTAAGGATAAATTTAATAAAGACATTTATCGGGAGTACACGACCAATGGGGAGGTGCTGGACTTCGTGGTTTGGCCTGCAATCTTTCTTCACGAGAATGGACCCCTTCTCAAAAAGGGCGTTGCGCAACCGATTTCAAAGAAATAACGTTTCGTGTTAATAACTGCTTGAGTCCGATACAATTCCGACGGTTTTTATATCATTGTTTAACGGGTCAATAACTTAGTCTTACAGTGACCTATTATTTTCCACCATTAAGCAAGACATGATTAACATTTTAAAAAATCGATTTACATGTTTTAACATGTTTATGTTACAGTAAAAGAACTGGTTATTACTACCAAATGCATTTTTTAGTTACATTAATCTTGTAAATGGAGAAGGCACCGTTGTGCAATGCAAAGTCAGACACTAAGTACATGCGCTGATCCACATATTTTTGGGGGGAATGGGAGTTCCGAGGCCTAGTGTGATAAGTTTTCCCAGTGAAAATAATGTTTGGAATTTCCAGGGGGGATCCAAATTTCACCGTCCCATTGGATCCGTGCATGAAGTAGTTCTTTCTTGTAAATATCAGTAATATTTACTTTGACATTGTTTAATGTCTAAATTTAATCTGGTTTTACATGCATTTGAATTTTAATTTTTTCTGGATACTACCATTTGATTTTACCAAAGATGCACTGTTATAATTATTAATCCAGTTATTTTAAAAACGCATTGAATTTCAAATAAATTTTCTTAATTTATGTCAATATTTGTTGTTTTTTTTCAAACACTTTTCTAGAATTCATTGTAAAATGTTTGTAAAGTTAAATTCATTTTCAAATCTAAGGTACTTAGGGTGCTCAACCTATTAAAATGTTTTCTCCGAGAATCTTGTACTTGTTTATAACAGTTATATAGACACAAAAATGAAAATTATTAAGGATTTCTAAAGGACGTCTAAATACGTAAAATGGAGCTGATAGACTTCAGTGCTATATATTCACTACAAGTGAAAAGCTGTCAATGTGACAGCAAACCGGGTTTTCTTTTATGTGAACTGTATCCATAATCCATGTCAACCCGTATCCAGTGAAATGGATAAGGTAAAAGGGTACCCTATATGCAATATTTTGCCAAAAAATGACTAAGTTCAAAAGCTGGTATTTTTTCCATAAATGATCAGAAATCAAAATCCTAGCAATATGCACACCTCTGATATAGGTACAATTGATCTGCAAAAGAACAACTTCCTATCTTGAAAACTGTAGGAGGAGTTATCCGTACAATGATGGTACCCTTTTGGCAGCCGCCCGCCCGCCATTTTCATCATTTTAATAACCGGATTTTTCCGTTGGAAAACCCGCTTAAAAACTCACGAAAAACAAGACTTTTGTGATATTCCACCCAATTAACTACCACAGATAATAAAACATGACCATGATAAATATGAACATATATTTATTGTTCTAAATAAAACATAACACTTCACATTCAAGTATTGTGATCACTTATTAATCACAACTCTTCAAAATTATTACATGATTACTCGTTTTAAAAACACAGAGTGAAAGTTTACAAAAGACTGTTCAATGGAATAATTAAAATTACATCACATTTTATTCCCCTTTGATATTGTATAAATTTACAAGTATTGTTTTACAAAAGAGTGTTGAACATAATGCTTAGCATTGACTTTCAGTGATATAATATAGAATTACAAAGAGTGTTTTATGCCCTATTGCACATTCTCTCTCCTCATAAACATTATGACCAATGTACATTTATTCTCCAACGATCAATGACAAGTATGTAGTCCTGATTAGAGAAAGAGTGCTCTAGAGTAAAGAAAAAAGCTTTTGCCATATTTGCCAAAAACTATAAAAATTAGAAATATTTTGCAGAAAAAATACCATAAGCTTCATCAGTTACCACAGCAACCAGAACTCTGGGTTTTGGCCTTCCTCTTTAGGTCAACTGTATTCCCGTGTTGTGTTTTGATCTCTATCACGTCTTCCAAATCCCGTAGCCTTTTTATTGCTGCTTTAAATGCCTCGTCAACATTTGTGGAATCTTTGGCGCTAGTTTCGAAATAAGGGGCTTGTCCATTAGCTTGACACCACTCTTGGGCCATTTCCGTAGAAACCATTCGGTTTTCCATATCAATTTTGTTACCTAGTATCACAAATGGAAAGTTGTTTCCATCCTGAATGTCAGCATAATATAGGAATTCCTTTTTCCACATTGCCAAATTTTTAAAACTCTGAATATCATCAACAGCAAATGTCAACAAACAACAGTCTGCTCCTCTATAAAACGGTGTTCGTAAACTCTTAAATCTTTCCTGTCCAGCGGTATCCCATATCTGCATGGTGTAATTCTCTCCCTCATATGTGACGTCCTTGTTTAGGAACTCCACCCCAATGGTGTGAAATGATTGGGCATCAAATTTGTTGCTCACAAATCGATTCATTAAGGAGCTCTTCCCCACTCCCCCATCTCCCAGGAGAACAACCTTAAGTAACTTGGATTTTTGAGACATCCCTCAAGTTGATGATTCCCTGGAAAAGAAATATTTCAAACAAAGGTTTAAACATATTGTAGGCTAAAGATAAATTGTGTTCAAACTGTCATTTTGTCATACTTTAATAGTTTATAGATGTACTGTAGTTCTCAAATAGCTGGAAAATCAGTAATGAATTGGATTAAATCAACACATTAATCAGCAATGAGTAATTAGAAATGAACTGACAGGTCAGTGTAAGAGTTGATAGCTGTAGAGTGACAGCTGAGTTTAAGTGATAACAGTGATTATATAATCAATCCTAATCATTTCTCAGCCAACAAAGAGAAAGTTACCCACACACATTCATTCAATGATACTGATTTTTTTTCTTATTTAATGGAAACCTTGGACCTCAGTTGAGAGTTTATTAATAATTATTTAAGATGAAAATTACCCAATGACTGATGTTCAATTTGCATACAAAACTTTAGATCTGTAAGACCCAATTCTGCAAATTATAAACACAAAGATCTCATAGACCTCTGAAAATTGAAGTGTATTGTTATTCCTATATTGTGGTTTTTTGTACTTGCAAAATGCTTTTCACATATATAGCAGCTAGAGCAGTGCTAACAAATCAACCTACTTTTTTCATATGAATTGAAATTTGAGTTGAAATTTGTTTTGTGAGTCAAATAAAAGCTAGTTGCCATTCCACACCCAATAATATGAACCCAGATCATTTTAAAAACTTAATATCAGGATTAAAATTCTGTCAAAATAGACAACATGGCAAACAATTCAAACCAACATGCTTTGTTTCATTGTTATTTGGTTCAGTCTCGTATACAAAGAAGTGACTGTCCAACAGAGGTTTTATAGCCAAAAATGTCTCAAACATGTTAAGATTTTACGAGATTTTATATAACAAGAAGCTAAAATGATCTTATTTAATTGATGTGAAAAACCTTGTCCTTCCCGTTTTACATATCAACAAAACACAGAGTTCTGGAGATTTAGTTGTGTCTCCTGGGACTCAGAGTAAATAAAAGAAGATATATCATCATGAGTATAATGAGCCATTTATGATCAAAGTGATTGGATGAATGAAAATTGTATTCTTTTTTGTCTGATGTAAAACATGCAATAAAAAAATCTTTCAAACAATACACTTCTTTTATAATTTTCAACAGTATTTTTAATGAGAAAATACACCATACAAATATCTTCATGTTTCATTAAGTTTTAATACTTAGGGACCTGAAGTGCTTGCAATTTAGCGAAAATGTCCATTCAATATATTCATTCTCTCGAAACCATATACCGGTATATGGTACATTTAAGAGGTACATTATTTATATAAAACATATTTATCACATGTTTATCCCAATATATGGTGGATATCACTCATGGGATAAATTTTTGATATTCCACTGTGAGTTCTTACGCCACGTGACGTCATAGTTAATCATTACGTAGGTTTAGACGGTTGATTGACGTAGAATGAAAAAGTAAATAATTAATTCAGTTCAGGGGTGTTGAGATATAAATTTGAAACATTTAATGTTGTTTCAGTTATTTGTCATGAATTCATAAAAAAATGTTCGAAAATAAATGTCTGTTTGTTAAACTTCAAGGAACTTTTTTTCCATGCGTAACGTTGTTGACGTGTTGTAAATAATGTGTTGTGCGGCTCACAATCACAATTTTTACAGAAAAAGTTGGGATTAACAAAATACTTGGTAAAACATGTGATAAAAAGAATCTCTCATGATTTGCGATAGTATATGATTTTTATCCAACTCGTTGTGTGTTTTCTATCCCCTCGCCAAGGCTCGGGGATAGAAAACACACAACTCGTTGGATAAAAATCATATACCATCGCAAATCATGAGAGATCCTATATATATATAGGCTCAGAAGGTCTATTTTGAGTCCTGATATTTTTTTCCATGAACAGTCAACTGAATTTTGGGACTTGGGCCACACCAATAAAAATTTTTGTTCGTCTGACATCAAGTGAAGAAAGGTACAAGCAGGCTAGCGATAAAATAATAAAATTATTTTTTGTGGCCAAAATTTTTGGGCGCTATATAAATAATTTGTGCGGATGGTTATATTTTTTCTCCTTGTTTCTGATTTATAAATTAAAACTATTTAAAATACGAAATATAAAGCAGAATGGAACGGAAAAAAGCACAGAATATCCTGCATGCGGGAAATTAGTAATATTAATATAATGTTATTTGAAGTGTAGAGTTTTATTTAAATACAAAAGCGCGGTGTCTGACAAACAAGAAATTATATTTGTATAATTTAATTATGGTTGTAACGCGGCATTTGATTGGATAGAAAAATTTACCCGGTAGTTAAATTTGATTAACCTGGTTTGCACGTCACAAGACACGTCACAATGCACCAACGTACTAATTCACTTGACGTTACGTTTGAATTTTGAACAGATTTATATCATTTTTAAATGTAAAACGGACTCAATTTGTACAACAAATTCCAGAAAATTAAATTATAAGGAATGAACTCAATATCTACCCAAGTTATACTTGTATAACCTGGGTTGGAGCAATTTACACTTTTTTATAATCCGCTTCGCGGATTATAAAGCGTAAATTGCCCCAACCCTGGTTATACGAGTATAACTTGGGTAGATATTGAGTTCATTTCTTAAGTGGCCTTGTAGAGAAAAGGAAAAATTGCTCTAAAAGTGGCAATCTGTAACTCTATTACTCCCTGCATCGTTATTGTAAAGGTATTGTCAACCATGATTAGGGGGAAGATTAACCAAAAAATAAAGTATAACTGAAAAGATTGGCTTCTAATGACAACATGCTACTGTCACAATGCCATTTTCTCTCAAAAGTACAACGGTTTCTTTTGGCCTACCTTTATCTTTTGACATATTCACATAGTATTAATGGACTGCTTATGTTATAAAGAGCAAATTGTAGTGATATATATATATATAATTATAGATCAAACCAACATGTTCTCTATCTGCAATGTTACAAGTCATGTGATACAGATAGGGATAGAAACTGTACAAATCCAATATATTGATATAATGATAATCTGATATCCTCAGAAATGTGACAAATTTCCGTGTTGTAAATTATTTCATAGTGAAAAACAAAGACATAACCAATAACGTAAATGCATTAAAAAACTGTTTATCACCATAAACATACAAAAATGAACACACGGTCAATTTGGTTATATCATAGGGTAACAGCATATTTTACACCGAACCAGCCATTTCTCAATAGCAGAATTGAAATGAAAATTGCACGCACATGTCTTCACATGGAAATATTTACAGCATGCATGGCATACTCAAATACCTAATCCATTTGTTTACCTGATTGGTTCTTGAACTATAGCTATCAAACGCCTGTTTTCTCCGTAAATTTCATTGTTTTCTTTTCAGTTTCGTCAACATGATGGCAGATCAGTCACTGACGTCAGGTAAGTCATGTGATGCATCACGCGGAATTCCCTTTCCGGTAGACGTGAACTCTCGTTGCGAAGGACGCGTAGAATATCAAACCGGTGGTTGTTGATATATTTACCTGAGTATCAAATTTAAGTGTGTGCGTGCTAAGAAATAAATATCAGAATTGAATAAACATTGTGTCATAGTTGCCAGATTCAGCACGCCAATTTACAGATGAACTTTAGATCAATACGGAATACTTTTACGTCGATTTTTGTCTTTTATTACTGCTTTACTAACATCCGACTGAAAAATAACAGGTAAGACAGTAAGTTATAAGGTATTCTAAAATCTCTCTGAAAAAAGGCCAAATATGATATCATGGTTTGTTTCTGAACAGATACTCGTTTTCATTTCTTCCAACTGTGGAAAGTAGGAGTGAATTCATTCAATGAAGTCGGATTCTTGGATTATGTTTGACCATTTGTTAGTTTCCTCTACCTGTATATACTGACTTTAGCTATTCTTAGCTGGTTAGGACCCCAAAAAATAGTTGCCAATTTGGGATTTAAATCACATGGTTTATAAAAGGAATGTGAATTCAACTATTCGCGTTATTTTGTCCTCACTTAATCCACTGTGTGTGACAAAATTTATGAAGTTTCGAAGTACTTACAGTATAAACTTTCATGTTGATGTAAATTTTGTTGATTTGATATTTGTGATTTCTGTTAATATGCTCTGTTCCAAGTTTCTGCTTTCATCCCTTTCTGTGTAATATCTCGATGATCATAAATATCTTAGTGCCAAAACTACATCTATTCACTATATAGTGAATGAAAAAAGTCCAAATTACCTGTTTTGAAACGCCCCCTCTGTCGCTTCAGGTTTTAATCATAACCAAAAATAGAAAGTCTACAGGGATTTTAAACACCATCAATAGCCCCTTATAATTAAGTAACTTTTCATTTCTCAATGAAAAGTTACTTAATTAGAAGGAGAAATTTGATTGTACTTTTTAGCATGTTTTAAATTCAATGTTATTTTTGAGCATGTTGAATAAACATTCTCTTACTATATATAGTAATTAATTTCAGCTAGAACAAATAGTTAGTAGGAAATACTTGTAAAGTATAAAAATAAGATATTTTTATCTTGTGTGGTGGCATATTGGCCAGAAATAATCAGGTCACTAGTTGAAATTGGTTGTTGATTATAACAGGAAAGCTGATTCAAGGGTACCCTTAGTCTCTGCATGGTTTCATCTCCTCCAGATGCTAGTAACTCACACACCTTAAATCTATGTCCATGCATGAGCCTTGCCCATTCAAGAAAACATGTACAATACAAATGTACCTTAGAAAACCATACAGGAAATGTAAACAAAATGCAGAACCAATGATAAGATGAAAACAGGAAACACTTGGTCATTCACGCCATATCTTAACCATAAAAGTGCGATAATGACTTAGAATCTGGATCCTTAAATTAATTCAAATCAGTGTTAAACTTTATCAAATCTTAACCTTGTCGGATGATTATTAGAGGAACATGAACCGAATTTATTAAGGTCTTCCGTTTCCAACGGAAGAGCTTATTGTTTTCGTACTGTTTCTTCTTATTATTATTATTATTTTTTTTTCCAAATTTTGTGCACGCGATTTCTCGAAAACTATTCGGCCGATTTTCAACATTTTTTCACAGATGATGAGTCATGATCTGAATTTTATATGTTTTTGAAAATTTTGTTGTCGTCACTTCCGGTACCGATTTATCGGCCATTTTGGTGTTTTTTACGACCTATTTTGTGCAGAGCTGATCTCAGAAACTATCAGAGATATGACTATGAATTTTTTAGGATAGGTAGTCTATTGTCTGAAGTTGTGCACTATTATTTTGTTTTACGCCAGTGGCGCCATTTCTTGGAGCTCGCCTGGGCTCGAAAATTGGGTTCGAATTTTCATTCAAAATTTTCATACGTTTTGATCTCTATCTTTTAATGAGTTGATATTTTATTAAAACATGTATAATAAAAGTAGTAGATAATCTAAAGTTCTTTCGAACAAAATCAAAAAATAGGGGCTGGCCCCTTTAATAAGGGGCCAAGATACTCTTAAACTCTATTACAAATAACTTAAAAATAATAAAAATTTTGTAATGCATTATAGAAGCAAAGTTGTTGATCGTAACAATATCTATCAGGTAAAATCATTGCCACGCCCATTTATTACGTAATTAGGGATTTTTGGGGCCAAAGTACTTAAACTTTGACGCATTATATCTAGAGAAGTAGACATATTTTGTTAAGCATTGTAGAAGTGAAAATGTTTGGATTGATGATTCTAATCGATTCCATTAATCAAAGCACCAATGTCTGTCCCCATTAAGGATCTAGAGGGCTGGCCCCTAAAATATTCAATCATTTGTATCTCAAAAATGATCAACAATTTTAGATGGGTGAAAGAACAAAAAATGTTCGTATTCATAAGACCTTTTCAAAGAAATCAAGAAAAAGGGGCTGGCCCCTTAAATTAGGGGCAAAGACACTCTTAAACTCTATTACAAATAACTTAAAAACGATCAAGATTTTGTAATGCATTATAGAAGCAAAGTTGTTGATCGTTACAATATCTATCAGGTACGATCATTGCTTTGCCCATTTATGACGTAATAAGGGATTTTTAGGGGCCAAAGTACTGAAACTTTGACACAATATATCTAGAGAAGTAGACATATTTTGTTAAGCATTGTAGAACAGCAAATGTTTGCATTGATGATTCTAATCGATTCCATTAATCAAAGCACCAATGTCTGTCCCCATTAAGGATCTAGAGGGCTGGCCCCTAAAATATCCAATCATTTGTATCTTAAAAGGGAATAGCAATTCTAGATAAGTGTAAGAACAAGAAATGTTAGTATTCGTGAGACCTTGCGAATAAACTCAAGAAAAAGGGGCTGGCCCCTTAAATGAGGGGCCAAGACTCTTGTAAACTTTATTACACATACCTTAAAAACGATCAAAACATTGAAATGCATTATATTAACGAGGTTGTCGATCGTAACAATATCAGTTTGTAAAACTAATTTCCAAACCCATTGATGAGGTAATTAGGGATTTTAGGGGACTAAAATCTTAAATCTTTAATGTGCTGTATGTGAAAAAGCAAAACTCTTTGTTAAGCATTTTAAAGGATATTGACGATCGTTTACAATATCTGAAATGGAGTGGTTATTTGAAATTTCATTGATATTTTAATCGTATCGTTTAAAAATTGAACGGAAGACCTACTCGTTACTCGTAACGAGATCGTATCTAGTTGATGATAATTTTTGTGAATTACTTTTAGTTGATGTGTCACCAGTAAGGAACAATGTCTACAGGAGCGGCTCTAACTGAACTGCAGAAGGACATACAGAAGAAGAAACTGCCCAGTCTCTTGGACCGGAAGTTTGAAAAAGTTGCAGGGTGTGACAATGAAGAGGGGGACTTCTCTGTCATGCAATGGAATGTTTTGGCTCAAGGTAGAGTGATCTTTGTAGTTTGTAATATTCTATCTTACCATTTAAACAAAAAGATAAATTCAATGTCTGTTATGCTAAAAATCCCCCCCCCCCCCACCAAATAGTTTATTTTAGAAAAAAACGCAAAAATTTGCACATGCAGATACATGTATAAAACTTTTTATGTTGTATTTGATAGTATATTTTAGCCTTAATATTTCATCACTTTAAAATGTTTAGTGTTAAGCTTGCCTCTTGAAGCATCTTCAATATTTCATTTTATTTTCAAAACTATTATAGCACAATGGCATATTTTATAACCATACTCATGCATTAGGACATTTGAATAAGATACATAGTGTTAAATCTAAGATTTGAAAAGGGCATGTTAAATAATGGTAAAAAGGGCACTTTTCTCAGCGGTAAATATTATAAAACCTTGAAAGGGGCACTTTTAGGGGCACCCTTTTCTGCAGTAATATTATAAATCATTGATCCTTGAAACAAGCGTATTTTAAGAAAATTTTGCATCGTAATCAAGTGTGACCTGGAGATCTGTACATCTACCAGCATTAATTTTCTTTTGTATAAAATTTTTATACGAAAGAAAATTAATGCTGGTAGATGTATGATATCCTTAGATCTGTTGCATAGCAGTGATCGGCCAAATAAGTGGATCAACCCCTTTAAACTGTAGAGACATTTAATAAACATTAACATAAATATTTTTAGAGGAGGGTTCAGAAAACAAGATCAAGAAAAGCCAAGTTACAAATATTAGTGTTTTATTTATTTTGCAGCACTGAGTGGAGGAGATGATAATTTTGTTCTGTGTCCACGTGAGGCCCTCTCGTGGGAAAATCGCCAGCTACGCATACTGGAAGAAATCTATCGCACCAGTCCTAGCATTCTGTGCATGCAAGAGGTAGACTGCTTCTCCTTTCTGAAAAATAAGTTAAGCTCACTGGGCTATGAAGGAGAGTGGGTGCAGAAACCATCCTCTCCTTGTATGGAAATGGAGAATAATATGGGGCCTGATGGCTGTGCTCTATTTTATCGAAAAGATAAATTCCAACTGCTACAAGCTAAACATGTCAACCTTAAAAAAAATGGGAGAGAAACAAATCAGTCTGGCCTTGTTTGTAAACTCAAGTTCCAGGATAACGACCACCTGATATATGTGGCAGTAATTCATTTAAAGGCAAAGTCTGGTTACGAAGAGCTGAGGCATCAACAGGGGAAATACCTGCTAGAATATCTGGCGAAGGAATCTGGTCCAGAACCCATTATAGTGTGCGGTGACTTCAACGCTAGCACAAAAGAACCCGTGTATAAGGACTTCAGTGACAGTGAGCTGGGATTGAAAAGCGTGTACAAGGAGAGTTCAGCCGATCAGAAGGAACCCAAGTACACCACATGGAAAATCAGGGCAGGGCCGGATGGAGGAAATACGGAGAGCTGCAAGACAATAGATTACATATGGATCCGAGGAAACTTGAAGCTGACGTCGGTCCTCAGTATACCTAAGGATGAAGCCATCGGTCCGAATCGACTGCCAAGCTACCAGTACCCATCTGACCATTTTGCACTGGCTTGCAAATTGCTGTTCACTTAGTTATTATATTATGGTATATTCTAATTTATTAAGAAGTACTAGTAGAAAAAAATCTATGGTATATTACTTACACCAGTATTACATAGTTTTCTATTTAAATATTTTGATATTATTTTACAGTTCATCATAGTAAAAGTAGATTTTATACTGCAATGCTGTTTTCTCTTTGACCCACCCTTCATAGTTCATAATTCTTGCAATTATCGTAGATACATATCAACTCTTAATTTACATAATGTTAATAACTGGTATAATCCCCTCTTCCCACCCATTGTTTTACATACATCATTAGAAAATAGTATTTATTTAACATTTATTTTAGTGCATTTATTCATGGCTAAACAATTGTGGTAGTGAGTAATGGTTTTAACTCAATTCAACATTTCTCTTATTTATGAATCTCAAAGCATGTACTTGTATATATGCTGCAAACACAAGACAACTAAAATCTCAGGCTATGAGTCTTGAACTTTTTTAAAATTTATTTTTTTTTGTGAGAAAAAAAATCCTCATCAAACACTAAGCTACTAGCTGATTCTCTAGCTGCTAGAGAATCAGCTGATTATTAAATATCATTGATTTATGGCATTAAACATGTCTGCTTATTTATGTCAAGTTTTTATAAATGTGTTGCATTGTATTGACCAGTAATATTGCCCTCTTCTCAAGTGACTAATTTCAATCTCTTTGTTAACAACTAATTGAATTAGTTTTGGAAAATTTTGTTTTAATTAATCTAGAAACAAAACCAATGATGTTTTCATTGCACTTGCTACTCTCATTCTTATGGAAATAAACAATATTCTTCTAACTGAGATCATTGTTGTCTCTTTAATCAACTAAGAATTTTTATCTGTAATCAAACTTAAGGTTTGTTTAACACAATTGCTCTTGTTCGAGTTACACTGTCTCGGACCAATAGAAGGTAAAACTTCAGGCAAGTATGAAATTAAAATTCAATTCAACGCTTTCTTGACTTTCCAACAAAAGCTTTGTAAACAGATGGTCTTGCACAATCAAATATGAAATAATTATGTTTATTCATGCAGCAAAGCAATAAAACTTGTATATGTACCCAGTAGTTTGGAAGACCTTTAGTTGTACCGGTAAATACAAAAAAATATGCTCAATTCAGTTCATGCGGTTCATTTTCTATCCTTTTAAATTAATATTTTATCAGGCTTTGTATAATCCAATCTCATGCCCATGATTGTCACTCTGAATTGATTTTTAAAATGCACGGTATAAAAAGTGCCACAGAATCCAAGGGATGTTCAATTTACCAATCGACTATGGTAAATGGACAGCTGATCATGAATATGAAATAAAATGTCTAACTTGGTGTATGTAATAATAATTTGTTTTGTTATTGATCAATAAAACAATCAAAGCTTTTCGCAGTTAAAATCTAGCATCGAAAATTTAATTTTTTAATACAGGCATTGTACATTTATATCTCACTGTATAATTAACATAAATACATGTACCATATGTATATACAATCAAAGCATGTATATATGCACTAGACAGATTAATCAAAACAAGCTTAATATAAAAGAAACATAAACATATACATTGGACTCTTAATAAATATAATATTTGGTGGTCGAAGAAATGGCCGAGTCTGTGAACACAGATATACAGAAGTGAGGGTGCTTCAGTTGGACGGAATGTATAAGTCAAGGTTGACTTGATTCAATGTAAAAGTCAAGGTCATCTCTTAGGTCACTGTGCAGCTCCAGAGGTCAGATTGAAGAGGATAGACTTGAGGTTGAGGGCCAGGAAGGCTTGGTCGGTGGGACAGCCCCTCAACAGTTCCTGGATGATCCCCACAATGGTGTACACCTCAAAGTACTTCCTGTTACACCTACAAATGGGCAGAGGTCAATTTATCAGATTTGAAGATCAAATATTCTGTTATAATAGTATAGTGTTATAACTTCAAGAGAAAATGTCATGTATACTAAAATATATTTTACATAGAAAAGGGGCTTCAAAGATATGGACATGAGAATAGTTTTCTAATCCGGGGTTTGCAATAAATTTGACTTCTGATGTTTGACAATGTTTCTCAGACATGTCAAATTATTATTGTCAGAAGTGTAACAAATGCCGGGTTATTATTATACGTGTCTCACAACATGATTAATAATGTTATAGAGAGTTATGGAAAGTACAATAACCATGACATTAAAAACATTGATTGAGCATTACTAAGTTTGAAATGAGCAGCAGATGCGTATAAAAGGTTAATTCATCAGTTTAACATGCTTCGAAGTATAAAACAGACAAATATCAATATATGAATCAAAATATCTAAAATAAAAATCCCATTGATCAAATGTAAAAATGGCCAGTACCGATGTGTAGATAGATACCTGAATTTGGAGAGTTTCTGCAGGATGATGCTGAGTTTCTCCAGTAGTTTGCTGTCCTGGCTTGGGGCCCTCAGCACCATGGCTATTGTTCTGAACCATGTCTCTGTACTGCATGTCTCCAGAAATGGTTGCTGAAATGGTGAGTCTGTGGACATCTGAAGGAATATGTCCATTGCTGATCCCATGAAGGTCTGTCAATGAATGAAATAAGAAAGGATTTTTTTTACTAGAGTTATCTCCCTTTAAAACACAGTTTGAAGTGGTACTGCTAATTACCTTGTTTACTGGTTTCAGGTACTGGAGAACAACAGGGGTAGCTTGATAATACAGGAATAATTCTTTGGCAATGTCAGACTTTAGATCATTTCTTAAAACATCAAATACATGTGCCAGGAGGTCAACTGTAATTAAAAAATCCAGTAAAAATGAAAATGCTGTTTGAAAAAAAATATCAATATGTGATAAGTCTTTTTTAATAATAGAAAGAAGAAAATCCCAAGAAGCTTATTGAAATGCAACTTTTTCAAAATTCATGTACACATATATTACATTTCTCAAAATGAATATAAAGACATCTCAACAACCTTGACTGAGAGTTTTCAGAATGATAAGAGAGGACAGCAGACGGACATGGAGATTCTGACTTCGGAAGTAGATGCCATCTTTTGATTTGTCTAGCTTGCTAGGAGAGGAGGGAACAATCTCTGATGGAGACTTCTCAAGCTCTGAGAACCGAACTGTCTTAGCTCTGTACAGTTCCTCTCCCAGTCTTCTCAGGGTGGAGGACAACCCACTCTTCTAAAAATACAGACATGGCAAAATTCTGAACAGTCTCAATCAATGATGATCAGTATTATGACCACATATTCATTCAAAAATTTCTAATTGTCTACCTGTTTAGAAATAAAATACTAATCTTACAGTTAAATGTCAATTGTTAAATGATGCTAAATTTTCCATTTCACTGAATACTAAATTTAATAAATGTTTAATCACCTGCTGTCCAGCACAGTTTTCAACATGTATTAAGGCCCAATATATAAATTGAATACAGGGGAGGGAAATCCTCAGATTCTGTCCAGGAAATTCTCTCAACATGTCAACAGCTGATGGTAAAATCTGGTGACAGAAAAACAGTAAACATACCAGTAATATATTGGATGAATATTTGTTACATACATACATACATACTCAGTCTTTTCGACTGGGTTATTGGTATTTGCATGAGGATACTGTACATCAAAAATACAAAAACAGACATTTTAGCTTAATAATGGTTGAGAAATAAAACAAACCTTCATGACTTTGTCCTGGAGATACTCTGGAGACAAGAAGCGCTCCAATGGTTTCCCGGGAACCTCAGACACTGCACACCGTAAATGTGCATCGCTGACCCAGTCCAGTAAGATTCCAGTCACATCAAAACAACAGCCTGCGGTCTACAGCCACAGAAAAGTTAACAATGAAAACATCTAAATCTATCATCATCTTACATCTGATAATGATGTCATCATAACAAAACATAACACAAAAAAATTGTGACATGTTCATAGACTATAAAAATACTGAACAAATACTTACTCTTAACAAATATACTTAACGTTAAGTGCCCGTTGTTTTGCTGTTATAAAAGTCATCACTTGCTTACAAAATGTAATACCTTTTGAACCCTCTGTTTTGTTTTTTCCTCTGCATCCTTTGCTTTTTGTTGCTTAGGAACAGCATTTCCCATAGAAATTTCCATTTCTTTTTGTCTCTGGTCAAACTCTTGTTTTCTCTAAAAACAGTAAAAGATCGAATGTGTATCTTAATATATTGGTTGCAACTCTAACATTTTACTAAATTTAATCTCTTTTTCTATGCATTTGTATTTGGCTGAACTTCTGTTACAATAAAACAAACCTGTAAATTAGTCAATCTGGCTTGCACAGTGACTGCTTGCTTTTCCAATTTTTCATGCTGGCTTTGAAGAGACTCAAACTGAAACACAAAAAATGTTGTATGAAAAAGGTGTTTTATTATGGCAATATATACTTTGTACAAGGATATTTAATCAGCTTGCACTATTCTTAATAACAATAGGTACTATGCACATATTGCATTTGTGAAACACTGCAATTGACCCTATGATGAAATTGACATCTGATTATGGCAAATGTTTTTAACAGTGTGAAGTTTTGTAAGTTTTAAACTTACTGCAGGTAAACAGATAAAGACAGGCAGACCAAACACATTACGGGAATAACAAAACCAGATACTACATGTATCAATATATGTAATAGTGATTACAATTCATGTAAATTGACTCAAGGTACCTAGAACATGTATATACATATACATGTGTTTTTACTTTCTAACTTAATCATGTAAGAGTAAAGGTATTCATAATCTTCGTTTGTACTCCCCTTTTTAAAAAACAATTTACAGGTACAACTTACTTCCTTTTTCAGAGCATCATTAGCTTGCTTCAGTGTTTCAAAGTTGTCCTTTAGTCTTTTGTTTTCTTTATTTTTCTCCCTTAGTAAAGTTTCCAATCTGAAAATATCTGCTTTGTATTTCTGAAAAAGAAAATAAATGATATATGTTTATTTCATAGCAAGTTGAACATTCAAAGTGATAACATAGATGGTGTTTGTCAATCAATGTTAACTAGAATTAAACGATAGATGGTCAATTCATTGTTTATATAAAAGCAATATAATGTAAAATTGTTAATTTATAAAGAGTATGAATAAGGAAGAACTTGCATGAATTTTCACATGTACGTTGCCAAGATTTAAACTTATGTTTTTTATAGAACAATACACATACACATATTACCAAAAAATACAACTGTTAATTGTTTTAAACATGGAATCATGTAACATACAACATACTGATATGTTTACCAGCAAGTTAAAAACCGAAGTTGAACTCACCTCCTCCACCACCTGCAGTTTCTGTTTGATTTCATGTTGAGCTATCGTTTGTATGTTCTGGGATGAAATGGATACCATACGTTCCCTCTCCTTCAACTTTTGTTCTCTTTCATGTAAACTTTTATTCTCTGCCTAAAAACATATATATAAAACACATACCAATAGAGCTTTAAAATATGAAATTAAGGTAAATTCAAGCATGGTGAAAATTAAAAGTCATGCAAGTACCTTAAGCTTCTCACTGATAACTTGCAGCTCTTTGTAAATATCTCTGATGTTCTCATTGCTGATGTTTTGGAATCCTGTGAAAAGAGGAAAATTTTAAATATTGAATGTTTATCCATTATTTTACATATACTGGGTATATCAATAACAGGTCTTGTTACAAATGTTTAATCTTTTTAAATATTCAAATTCTTAATACATAATTTACACATTTTTGTGTGATATTAAATTTTGTGTCATCTTCAATGAAAGTTGTTCTGGAAATAATTCACCGTGTGAATGAGGTAATGTGAATCAATGAATTTGGCCAGCAGGGAACAAACATTAAATTCCTAAATAATACATGTACATGTATTTTGTTAAAAAATGTTGTATTAACTGTAAATTTGCTATTTATGTTTGCATTATTGGAGATTTGCTATTAGTGTTTTGTTTGTCAGTTACTGAATTCAAATATTCAAAGGACCTTCTTCCTCTGAATCTGATGGCTCCCTTCTCTTGTGATGATTCTGCTTCCTTCTGCGATGCTTTCCACTGATCTCATGCAAGTAGAAGTCAGACAAACTGTCCGATTCTATGATCCGCCCCTGGCTGTTATCTGTAGCTGCATTGATTGGTGTTATTGTGGAGTCTAAAAATTTATGAAAGCTTCTGTTAAACTAGAACATGTATTACTTATATATTAAGCTTGTTTCCTAAAATGACATGTAAAAAAAAAAAAAATATGTTAAAAATCACAAATGCATAAAGGTGGCTCACTACGCCTTGAAATAGTTTCTCAAATCAGCAGAAAATTACTTGATTAAGATAGATACATAATAGTTAAGAAGTAGGCAGATTTGAACTCATGATCTGTGGTTCACAGGCCCAATACTCTAATCACTGAGCTATAATGATATCTATCAAAATTGATTACTACAAACATATATCAAAACATTTAAATGGTATCAGGAGAAAACGTACCCAAGAGAAAACGTACCCAGGAGAAAACGTACCCAATCTCTAGGGTACGTTTTCTCCAGGAGAAAACGTACCCGGGTACGTTTTCTCCAAGAGAAAACGTACCCTATGAAAATCATAATTATACTTCTTAATAGTTTTAAATACTATTTTGCATAATAAATATACAGAAATGTAAGAGTTTTATAGATATATGAATTTAATACTTTATAATTTTAATGGGGTTGGACATATTAAATAATTTTCAAATGCTACTTCAATGCATATTTTAATGCATAGATGTATAGAAATATATTCATTTTATGAATAATATCTTTATAATAATTGTAGCAACTTTAATTTTTGTACGAATTTAATAATGACCTGTCATAAAGTGTTATCTGACTTCTTCTAATTATCCATTTATCGGTAGCCTTACCGATTTGAGTTTCTCCATGCGAGATACCCTGATTTTAATTATAGTGATAATCAATTTAATACCTGAGCAGCATGTCAGTGGCGTCAGAAGCAAATTGACTGTTCAATGTTACATTTCGTAGTAGTTTCCATGTGAACTTGGTTTTATTAAGCAACTTTATTTTATAGATAAATTTCAAAAAATGCAAAAAAAAAAAAAAATAATAATAATAACGCGATATCGACTTCTTGAGATACTCATCATTTAGTTCTTTAAACGAGATTGCAATAAAAACTAATTATTTAGCGGTCTCGTTTATGGTGAATTAATTGTCGACCAATTAAACTGCTCAGGCCATCTTCGTGTGTGTGTATGTTACAAATTATTGTCTTAATAAAAACAGCAACAAATGCTACAAATGTTCATTGTATATTTTATTTTGTTTCATTTAAGAATATCCATGAAAACCATTATTTATTATTTTCATAGGGTACGTTTTCTCTTGGAGAAAACGTACCCGGGTACGTTTTCTCCTGGAGAAAACGTACCCTATAAATTGGGTACGTTTTCTCCTGGGTACGTTTTCTCCTGGGTACGTTTTCTCCAGCATTCATTTAAATTGCCATCTTGTGATGTAGTGTTGTAAAAAGTATAAGTCTTGATGTAGTGAGGTACCTTAATAATAAGACGGTATAATGAATGTTTTTGCATCATTATTGTACTGATTTTGTCATGTCATATACAAACACAATTATATAATTTAAACATACAAACTTGAAAAAATGCCCAATACTATCACCTGTCACACTGTTGCAACTCATTTTACCTAAATCACTTTCTCCGGATAATTCCTCTTTCCGGGGTCTTGATCTTGATTTACTCATCTGAAAAAGGTGATACTTACATCGAATACAAAAATATATATTTTATTTATTTAGTTCATCATTATGATAAATTTTAGATACTGGTGCAAGTCTGAACAAGAAAATAATTTCTATTTTATGAAAAGGATTGATGTTAAGCATAATTGCAGGACAGTTAAAGGATAATAAGATAAATAATAAAAAATATAAAAGACATAATGAAAATAAAAACCAGAATTTCTATGATTTGGCAACCAAAGAGATCCTTACATTTCAAACTCGAGCTGCGGTGTTTATTTTGGTCGCCATTTTCAAATTTCGTGCCATTTTCATAATTGACAATTTGGTCGAAAGAATATTCGTACACTGTACATTTTTTAAACAATGAGACATTCTTTTTTTTTTTAGATTTTTATTTATTTTTCAATTCAAAATCTTTCCAAATATTGTTAAAATAAATGATAAAACCAATTACATTACATACTTTGAACAAGTTAATATCGAAACCGAACGAAGAACAAGTTAACATAAAAATATCGAAAGTGAAACAAGGTTGTCTGAGAAGAAGCAAATTTCTGAATTAACTACAAAATGTTTTCCTTGTCAAGTCTGGTTGTGTATTTAGCAGGGAAAACTCGCTTGCTACCTCATGGTATGAACTATTGTCTGTGGCTTTCATCATCTACGCTTTGATAGATCTGTGAAATTAGATATAGTGGTTATCACTAAAGACGCAGTTCGATTTCTTTACTTCTTGAGACACTTTGAATAGAAACTGCTTAAGCTATGTACGGTTTGTTTAAAGACCAAAACGCTAATGGAATGATACTAAATCATTGGTATTCATGCCTTTTATTCATATTTCAGGGAATAGACCTCTGTTTATTCCACACAACCGCTCTCATACTATTCCCATCCAGCTGCTTGGAATGGTTAGATCCTTTGTGCCTCCTCTTTCTAATGACTTTCACAAAGGAATGATGGGTAGAATTGGAATCATTGGTGGATGTAGGGAGTAAGAACGTGTCCTTGAATTCAAAAGCCTTTTTTGGGGGGAACACTTTCTTGCCATGCTATGAATAAAAAATTTAAATAGTGCAATTAATTTTGATTTAAACCAAAGTTTGAACATCATTAGATTTCAAGTCTCTTAGAGTATTCTTATCTTATTCCAAGGTACACCGGAGCTCCATATTATGCTGCAATATCAGCCCTGAAAGTAGTAAGTAAATGAGAATTGCAAGTCCCACAAGTTTGGAATATAGTGTATTCTAATTATGATGTAAAGTTTTTTGCCAAGACTGATTTGCAGAGCTTTTGGTATCAACAATATAAATCAGAAAAAAATTATATGTAATGCATATGTATATTGAATAAGATTGGTCAACAGGGATCCACCTAATGTGTTTCATACACTCCGATTTGTTTGTTTGGTTGGTTTTTAATAAAATAGGATATAGCCTGTCCTTATTGATTGATCTCCATTACAAGTATTTATTTAGATGTATTTGAGTTGTTGGTTTTTTTTTAACAGGGATGTGACCTGTCCTATGTTTTCTGCACAGATGGAGCAGCTACAGCCATCAAGTCTTACAGCCCTGAGCTCATTGTTCTGCCTTATCTGTAAGTACATGACTATAAGTATCTACACAGGGATGCTATGAACACTATATACAAAAAGTAACTGTGATCTACCTGCCACATACCGTATAAAAAATATTTACTATATATATATATGAACATGGCAATTTTGACCAAGTGTTATTTGTGCCCAATCACAAATAGAGGCTTCACCCAACAACCTCTCCCCCCTCCACAAAAAAAGTAAATGAATTAAACCCAACTGATTTTAAAGAAGGACAAAATCACAATTTAATTATTCAGGATAGAGGGGCTAGATCATCTAGTATAATATATTAAAAACATGCAAATAATTTAAAGATCATTTTCCCCCTGCTCTTCCCCTACCAGATATTGATTTAGATTTTGCACGAATTCTGATCACATTCTTATTTTCAAAAGGCATATAAATTACCTGGTAAATAAATGATAATGATTTGGGTTTTTTTTTAGGGACAGTGCTTCAGCTGGTCAAGAGATTGGGAGCTGGATAGAGAGACTGCATGTCCTGGTAATAGGACCGGGTCTGGGGAGGGACAGGCAGATACTGAACAATACCAAGGTAACAGTCTCTACAGTACTGTACTTTGTTTCATTATATTTTCATGTTAAATACTGAAATCTGATTGGTTTAGACGCAGTTGATAATCCGTTCTATTACCCTCAGCATTAGCAACACACTTGACAACAGGTAACATAACAAATTGTTACATGTGTGTAAATTATGCGCATAAGGTTCGGCGTAGAATTCAAATCAAAAAAATTAAAAGCAGTAAAGTTTTCTTTAAAATTACCAGTAAGACATTTTATATAATGGGTACTCTTTAGATGAATTATCTCCCTTAGTCTACTCTCGGCATGTTTTTCTTTTCTCAGGACATAGTGTTGCAGGCAAAAAAACAGGATCTTCCATTAGTGATAGACGCTGTAAGTGTTCTGTGAATCTATGAAACTGTAATTTTACAGTGATTTTACAACAATTTACTAGTTTACAATCAACTTTTAAAAGCAATGAAAATATCTAATTAATGCAGCCCCAAGATTTAAGCAATAAGGCTCATTAGTATGATATCTAAATTCACACTTTGAATTAAGTTGTATGTGAATACATAGAAGCAAACAACTCTTAAAATCCAGAGATTATTTATATTTGAACAATTTAAAAATTACCACATAATGATATTGCTAGTACATGTGATTGCAAGCACACATATAATACATGCAGTTTATAGATATATTGTAGTCTGATTTTTTTTCACTTCATAATAAAACATTGTGGTTCATATATGGTGAATTAATTAAGATATGCACAGTAGTATTCTCTGTACTCTACTTTTATTGCCAATGTTACGTTTGATATCCCCCCCTTTTTCTACAGGACGGTCTCCACATGATAACTGAGGATCCCTCCATCATCACCGGCTACAGGAAGGCCATCCTCACTCCTAACAAAGTGGAGTTTGAACGGTTGTTTGAGAAAATGGTAGGTCTGCATAATTATTAGTTAGATATTATCCAACCAACATTAATTGGGCACTGTAAATTCCTTATTTTACGCGAGTACTTAATTCCAAGACTGCGCTTTACAAAAGAACTTACGACCAAATGAATGAATGCTAATTAATAACAAACTGATCAATGTTTTATTCTCATAACTGTCAAATATTAATATGAACATCAGAATATCTGTATATGTATAGTTTTGTTTAAGTTTTGTTCATTAAACACCATTCCTCGACTCTGAAAATATTTATGACTTTGTCATAAGTTCTTTTGTAAAATGCAGCACTGCAGGATTCTGCTATTTTGTTTCAAATCACTAGAATATAAAATCTTGAGCACCAATTTTTTGTTATAATTTCTTGTAGTTCAAAACTGTCAGAAAAATAAAAACATGATTTTAAAATCCACAAGGGCTGCTTCCCACAATATTGTGCAGATAATAATTCGTTGCATTTAATTAGGAATCTATTGTAACAGTAATTAATACATAATGATAGATATAGTGTGTTGTCAACTAGGAAAAACGTGCATGTTTGTCAGATTTCTAAACGTGCAGTGTATTTATTGATTCATGTATACCATCAGTAAGTTTCATGGAAATATAATATTCATTCTACATTTTAAATTCATTAATATGTGATCAGGATTCAGATAAATTGAGTTTATATTTTCATCAGTTTTAATGAATGCTTTGCAGATATTGGGTTTCTGCAGAGTAGTGCCCCTTGGACTGCGTTAAGGAATGTATATCACATTAAAGTACAGGATAAAATGTTGGTGCCTAAATTCTTTATAACTGGTATAAGTTTTGCACTAAAATACTCTTTATATTAGTAATTTAAGATGTTTTATTGTAATTGATGAAATAATGCTGAATTTAAATTGGTCCAGTTGAGAATCAGAGAGTGAAGTGTTTTTGTTTAAAGGGACCTAGCCACGATTTGAGAGCAAAGATATTATTTTTTTATGTATACCGGTAATAAAAATGTTTACTTGTGCATTTTGAATGATTGACCAAAATTTGAATGTTAGAAGTCAAGTTACAAGCAGGATACAGAGGTAAGATTTCATTGTTATGTAAACAAAGCTAGAGTCTGAAATAACCCTTTCTTTGTCAAAATGATGTGTGACAAGCAATTTAAGATAGACTGATTTAATTGGTTCATAAATACTATTTTTAACAAAAATGTGCAACATTTGATTGAAACCTATACCAATACAACAAATATGTAAACAATAACAAGACTCTGGATTTGTCTACAAAACAAAGAATTTCAAACTCTGTATCTTGCTTGTAAGCTTAATATTTGACTTTCAAATTTTTACAAAGTATTAAAATATACATGTACACCATTCTAGACATTAAGAAAAGAAAAAAAAATAAAATATTGAGCTTAAATCATGTTAAGATCATTCTAAACCAATATTTAAAAAAAAGTACAAAGTTCCCAAGGGATACAAGAGAAATTTTCAATGATGCATATAATTATTTTATAACCATTTTCTCACCATAAATAATCTTTAGAAATTGGGTTACTGGAACCGAAATTGACTTCTCCAGAAGGGGGAAGTGAGAGTTTATTTTGGTCAGTGAGCATTAAACACAGGGTGACTCAGTGGGCCATAGCTGATTTAGGGGACATCTCTACAGATATGGACTCTCATTTTGCCCAAATTAAGGTTGATGAGAATTTTTTCTGCCCATCGAGTTCAGTGAAGTCGTGATCATTAGATGCTGACAGGCGCATAATTCAGCAGCTAAGATGAGGCCCCATAATTGATGGGATTAATAATTAATCAGGGGCCTGACAATCAATCATTTAGTTTATTGGTCACCCACCGAGAGAAATCGCAGAGGGGAGGATCAATAAATTCAAGGCATGATTAAAAAAAGTTATAATTTGACTCTGTTGTTCTGAGAGGGAATGTAAATTAAGGCTGCAATAATTAAAGAAGAGGAGCTATATGGAGCCGGTTTTAGCGACTCCAGTACTTTATCAAAGTCGCATGCAGTCTCATTTTGTGAGCAAGCTGATTTTTTTGTCTCATCAAGTTTGGTTTTTAGGCAATAAATCTACGGTAGTTTTTGTAATGAGTTTACTTTTTATATGCATGGATATGCTAGAATGTAAAAGAGGCATCTTTCTGGAAAATTTCAAATGAAGTATTAAAGAAAACATAAAAATACTGTAAAAAATAAAGTTATGTATAATGAATAAAAGCGTGATATTTTACTTCGCATGAAGAAATATTCATTCACCTCAAATGCTCAAGATTTCTTGATACAAAAAAAAAGTAATGAAAAAAAGATGTAAAGGCATGCGTAATTAGAAACCTGGACCATATGTCATGATATGGTTGGAAGCAAAAATAATTTATTTGTGTATTTTTGTAAGGGTGTTATGGTTAAAGAAATTACCCAGATATACCTCTAAATCTGTATGATTACTCGCCAAATGTTGTTAAAGGGCCAAATACTTTTATATTAATAAATCCCCGGAACTTTTCACTGGGTTTGGTAAGGGCTGCAGAGAATGATGAAGATAAACAAGCATCAAACACATCTATGTGATAAATATTTACCACAGTAGCTATCCCCCTGGGAGAGTAAATAAACAGAGCTTCACTACTGGCCATTACAAACGCATTACAAATATCTGACACCATGGCATTATCAGCCACTGTTTAAAGTTTACCTCACTGCACCGAATTTTTCTATTATAAATAAGTTAAGATGAAATAATTATCTTATAGGAATAATGTATCCAATGTTAGTTGGTACTTTTCATGGTTTCAAACATCATTTTAATGAAATAAAACCAAATACACATGTAATGATTTTTGATAGCACTGTAATTCTTTCTTCATATTTTGCAATATGAATGCAAATAAAAAGGAATCCTCCTGTAGAATTAATTTTATGTTGTAGATTTTGTGGACTTTAAGCCTAAGGACAGTCTCTCTCTCTCTCTCTCTCTCTCTCTCTCTCTCTCTCTCTCTCTCCCACACACTTACCACACACACACAACAGAATTTCTTTGAGATTATATGACAGTAAATTTTGGTCCATTTACATTTTTATGCCTGCAGTGTTAGGAAAATACAACATTTGGTTAAAGAATGATCTTCATGTATTGATGTCAGTTATTTTATTTTTAATGATAAAAATGGTTATTCACAATCATATTACTTGTATGGTAATTTTATTAACAATTTCCCATACATATTTCCATCTGGCAAATCTGGAATTATTTGGTTTAGGATTGGAATACATGTACATATATTACAGTAATAAAAAATTGCTTAATTTTATGAACAAACATTAAACACACACAAATGGATCATGTTTTATGACAGTTTTCTTTCTAGTATTTTTTTTACTAGTATACACATTATATAGTAATTAGTTCACTACCGGTACTATTAAAACTCCCTTCTTTAACTTTTGCACAGATTGTGACAATCAATTTACAAATGATTGATGTCAAATGAAGTTGTCTAGACACTTCAATTTTGGTAGAAATACTTCTGTTTAGACAACTTTTTTTTTTTTAAATGTTGAAAGTTGTTTGAACATTTAACAACAACTTTATTCTCTTCATGTTTTCCCATGGTCTCCTGCTTGGCTTCGAAAATGAAGTCACCTTTTTTTTAATTAAAAAAAAAACCCAACAAAAACTGAATAATCATTAGGAGTCTTAGTTTTGGTACTTTTTCTTTGTTTCAGGTTGGACACAAACCTCATGGGGACGATATGGTCGGAAACGTCAACATTTTGAGTCGTAAAATGGGGAATGTGACCATTGTTCAGAAAGGAGAGGATGACATCATCTCCGATGGTGACAATGGTATATTGCAGTGAGAGATGTGGAGTTGGTTAGGGTACATGTAAATGATGATGCAATTGCTGGCTTTATTTCATCTTTTTCTTTCGACCTCAGTGAGATATTCTTCCAATTTCGCATTTATTAATGTACTTCACCCACTGCGGCAGCTGAGACTGGCTGCAGTTAATCACCAATATTTGTAATTTTACCGACAGTCTTGTTCAGGCAGAGAAAATTCTGGCAAAGTTCACACCTGGGTCTCTCTTCCTTTTACGAATTCTGTACAATAAACTCTCATTATACCCTCAAATCTAATTAGTTTAACATTGTAATCATACCGGTAATTGATTTATGACTCTTTAGTAGACGTATTTATTCGGGTTTTATTCTCTGTGAAATGTTCTGAGATAAAAGTGCAGATAGAGTATGATAATTCCGACCACAATTTTAGGCCTAGGTGACAGCGTTTCTGTCCTGCGTTACTTCAGAGAAGCTTTTATCAAGCGAGTATCTCCAAGAAGCCTCCATTGCTGAAATGTTTATGCATTTGACAAAAGCTGCTTGAGGAGAGGGACCCACCGCTAACATTGACCATTCTTCAGGGGCGATAAGAATCAAGGAAAAATATTAAGTTCTGCACATGTTGTCAGGACGCTAATGACTTTATGTACAGTTCATTTGCTGTGAAAACAGATTATGAGAGACACTGGCAATACATATCAGAAACCAGGGGTTAGGAATGCCACCAGAAACATTTATAATTCTTGTAGCTGGCAGACATCTGAAAAAGAAAGAATGAAACACATCAACAAACCCTCAAAGTCTTGGAAAACAATGAACAACAGGTGCAGGCACTTGGGGCTTGAAGAAAAACGGCAATTTTTCAGAACTTCATTACGAAAACTTGTTTCAATTTCAACTAAAATTCCATAACCGAATATTTGTACTGGTACTCATACAAAACAGGTACTCAGTTCATAAAGTACGGGTAACCTTGAGTGAATATAGGAGAACCTGGTATGCATTGAATAAGCAAAGTTATAACACATATTGCATTAAACTACAGAAAAGATTGTAATATATTTTTTATTTAATAGCTTGATGTTTTAACTGTTATAAGCATGAGAGTTTAAAGATCATATTAGTGATGAAGGACAACAAAAGATGTTAAAAATACAAACAATTTTTTGAATAAGGGAATTCTAATGTAAAACAAGACAATTAAATGATAACAAGTTAGATTAGATCTAGGAGGGTTGAATGCAAGCATATTCCATTTACATTTTGAATACAAAATGTATGAATTTTTTTGAAAATTCCAGTTTCAGAAAAAGAAATTGTTAAAAAAAATGTTGTCATTTTTGTTAACTGGGTTTTCCATAGGAAAAATTGAGTTATTGATATGGGAAAGTGACAGGCGATCAGATGCTGAAAGGGTATTCCTTTTGTACAGACAATACCCTCTACAGTTTTCAGGATAGGAAGTTTGTTTTTACAGATCAGTTGAACATACTTGTATATTAGAGATGTGCATATTACTTGAATTTTGATTTTTGTTTAATTTGCAAAAAAAAACAAACCAAAAAACCAGCTGTTCTTAGTAATTTTTTTGCAAAATATTGCATATAGAGTACCCCTATCGAACAGATACAAGGAACGCCTCCTACAGTTTTCAGGATAGTAAGTTTTTAGTTTTGCAGGTCAATTGTACAAATATTAGAGATGTGTATACTACTTTGATTTTTGATAATTTATGCAAAAATATACCAGCTGTTGAACTGAGTCATTTTTTTTTTTTTGCAAAATATTGCATGTAGAGTACCCCATTTTCCTGGATAGGTAGTGTTTATCAATATGGGATCTACAAATGGTTTATGGATTCTGTTCACACAAAAGAAAACCCAGTTTGCTATCACATTGACAGCTTTTCTCTTGTTTACTATTTAATAGAAAATGTACAAGTACTGAAATTCTTCAATTGCAGAGTTGAAGTTAGTTTGAAGTTAATCCTCTGTGTACCATAGGGGATATTGGGTTGCTACAGTGGCTTTCCATCTTGGGAGTTGAAAAATACTAAATATTTCCCTTTGAATTTTGATTCACAAGTACATTTTAGCCTCAAATATGAAGAAGTAATTACAGCAGTTGTTCGAATAACTCATAGTTATGAAGATGGAGGGATTTTCCTGTATGAAATCGTTTTTCACCAGTCAAGAAGCGGTCGGTTGATGTTAGCTGTTGCTACTCAACCATGTCGTGTCTCTGAGATCTTCAGAAGTTGATAGATATATTCTCTCGTTCCAAGACCTCTAAAAATTGGTTAAGCTATCCTTTTGACAGATGGAAATTGGTTGATTTGATCTATGTATAAACTCTGCTAAACTGTTTTTATGACAATTAAGACAGAGTAAAACATATGGTAGGTTATCTAGTATTGCCTTCGAAAAACATACGATTATCACCCCCTAGAACCGTGAGAAGGCGGGAAGTCATTAGAATACTTGGAGAGTTTAAAGACATTTATTTTACATCCTTCCACACGCCAAGAAGCCTTAAATTGTTGGTACATTGGTATATATATTGGCTTAGAAGATTATTTTTTTCAATAGTTAGGGGGTCAGGGAGTTTTTTTGGGGGGGTGCTTGACTTTCAAAGAATTATACAGAAACTATTTTAATAAATAATCTTGAATGAGGAATGCTAATTGAATTTTATATAAGGGGTGTACCAGGTAATTTTCTCTCTAAAAAGTTAAAACTGATCATAAATAAACATACCTTTATAATTTTATTTTTCCTAAAAGCACAAAAATTATTTTCTGTTGTTTGATATTTATAAATACCGGTAACTGATATTTAATGAAAGCCAGTTTTGAATTTGGGTTTTTTTGCTAAAAAAAATGCTGCCTTATGTACCAAATTATTTTATCTCTTAATATTACAAGTTTGCCAGCGATTCACTTTAATTTTTACTTTGAAACAATACTAGAGGATACCTACCCAAGTTTTACAAAATTTACATTACCAATATACATAATGTATGAATTTGATATATTCTCTGCTTTTTTCAGCTTTAGTGTGCACTGCTGAAGGGTCGCCCCGGAGATGTGGGGGGCAAGGGGACCTCTTGTCTGGAGTGCTGGGCACCTTCACCCACTGGGCCCACAGGGCTACTGATTCTTCCGTAGAAAAGTAAGTCAGCGAGTACTTAATTCCGCGACCTTGCTATTTGGATCAAATAGCAATAATATAAAATCACGCACATGGGACTTTTTTCCTTATTTCTTATTGTTTTCAGCTCTCAAAAAATAATGATGAGATTTAAAATCCGCGAATGGTTCTTCACGCGATTTTACGCAGATATTCATTTAATTAGGAATTTATGGTATAAAGAAATAGGAAACAATGAAACCCAGATGTATATCTATAGATAATTGGTACATAATTTATGTAGTTTAATTATTGGTATGTAATTATGTAGTCTATAAATAAATGTTACATTATTATGTTTTTGTACATGAATGATACAACTAGTCTACATCATTTAATATTCAATTTATTCAATGGGAGCTTTAAAGTAACTCATTTATGTGTACGGCGAAATGAAATTTGAAAAATTTGGCTACAAAGCATGAGTATCTCATTGGTCAACAAAAACATGTGACTAAGGTCAGTTTAGCAGTACACTACCCTCTGCTCATCTGTAGGTACATACTCATGAATGACCTAATTTTTAATGGAATCTTCTTCAGATTTGGCGTTAACTTTTGTAGTGGTTCTTGACCATGTACACAAAAGGAGCATCTTTTGTACACCTATGTCATTAACAGGTCCTAACTACCTGACATACACCTGTATATCATGACCCAGGTATGACAGGTGATGTACAGGTGGTCATTGAATTCAGATGAATTATTTCTCACGATGCCAGGGTAATTTGTCCCTCGAAAAAAATAAAATGGTCATTTTAAAAACTGACTCGTACCAGTCTGCGAAATGTCTCTTACAAATTCTTCCATCAACGGAATTTGTATAAAATTAAAACTTCAAAAAACCCAGATCTATGTTACGGATGTGTACAAGTAAAGCCTAACAGTGTTTATAGGTTGTGTGAACAGGGGATGTATAGGGGGAGCTTGTCTGTCGTCAATTGGTGATTTGCCCTGTGTCAGGCCGTCTGATGGTGTTTATGGCTGTATGTCCTGAGCTTCAGCAGTGAGGGGGTTCGGTTGATAGTGTTTACAGATTCCAGTAGTGGAATTGTCAGATGTTTTATAAACAATAGCAGCAGCTTATACACTGAATGATCCGTTGTTCAAATGCAAAATTTAATCACATCTGAAGTTTTGGCAGGAAATGAGTTTAACAGAGAACAAAATGTTTGTCGTTAGCAACTCTGATGAATTCGATGATGCAATATTTATGACAGCACCCCCTCCCCCCCTTTTTTTTCTTGATTTTCAGTCAAAAACTAGTTATTTCATAAATTCCAAAAACTTAGATATCCTATTATATTGGTAAGGGAAAGCTTTTTCAAAAGGATTGTTTGATCTTGCACTGGAAATGCTTCAAACAGCAAGCTTCAAGTTAATTCAGAGGAACAGTGCACAGTCTCTTCACTAAGAGTCAATTGACCATGGGTATATAGAAGTTGAATGTCTCTTATCATGTGAACCAAATTCTTTTCATGTCCAAGTGTTAAAACCATTGAATCTTTCTGCTTGCTGTAGAAAGCCAGCAGTGTTCTCTTCTGTAATATCTAATGCAAGGAACAGAGCATCCCCAGTGCATTTGTAACGACACTGTCCTATTTTCTTGCTCTTCTAAAGTGTTTCTGAGAGATGCATAAAACTGTTTAATGTATGTGGAGTAATTATTCAATACATTTTTTATTCGATGGTTTACTTATTCTAGCTGTTTCTTACAAGTCTTGGATATAGGGCTGATCATGAAACAGACTATAGTCACATTTTGTGTTTTATCACAATGTGAAACAGAAACTGATCATTTTTCTGACCATCAAGTAAACTGTATATTACAGTGCATTCTATTCTCACTGATCCTGAGTGATCTCCCCTTATCACCACACTGATCGCCCTTTGTCTGTCCAAGGGTTTTCTTTATCTGAGTGATCTCCCCTAATGAGTTTACTGCAGCCTGCTGGGAGTGGATAAACAAAGTGCCAGTTCTCTCCCCCTTTTTCTCCAACTGACCATCAGGCGAGAATGTTATCACTTTCATCAGGACAGTAGAAGAAAGAGATTGAGGTGATTAAAGCTCTGTAATAATGTAAACATCAACAGCCTCTCACTGAGGGCTGACAGAGAGCAATCCTCTCCACATGCAGGGATTAAGGGGTGTCTGGCGGAAAATTGGACTAGTACCACATTAACCAAAGTATCAAAACTGGTTCTCAATTTCAATTTTTTATCTTTAGATGGCTTTAGTTAGGAAATTTAACCTGAAATGAAACCATGTATTTTTGGTTCTCAGTGTTTGTGGGGTTTGTTCTAATCATTCTGTCTCCATTTTTTTGAAGATGGTCATTATATAGAAAAATCTGCTGAGAGTCTGAGACCCAAAAAAAAAGTCCCAAAAACAACAGGATTCATAGTTCTTCTTTAAATTTTAATCAGATTGTTGTCAAGGTGATTAATGAATGTTTCTGTTTCTCTTCATTTACTAAGACACTTCAAGCTAAGGTCAGACACTTCAAGCTGGGACCCCAGAGTTTGCCCCAGGATGGGTCATTCCTCACCCAGGCTCCGAACTTCTTATTACTGACCAACCGTTTCTCAAACTCTATTAATCTTCTGTAAATTAGTTTCTTTGGAGGAAAAACACCAGTGGTACTTTATTACAGTAAATCCAAAATGTCCTGGCCTCCGAATAAAGAACAGTTCAAGTGATGGACAAAGAACGATATACGTTAATGGCGGTTATATTTAATTGTAATGATGGTCTTAATGGTAGGACATCTTAGATCACATTAAACCCAATTACCTGAACACTGGGAGAATAATGGAATAAACTCCATTTGGAATGGACAGGACATTCTGTGGAGGTTATTGAATTACTGGCCTCTGGTCAGAGAACTAAACCAATAGTTCACCCTTGTCTGCCATTGTCAAAGACAGGGAATTGTTTAAAAGTTCAGAACATTGGAGAAAAGATGTACACTGTTATTCATTAGAGATAGAAGAATTACCTCACATGTATATTCTTTTAAACGTTTTTTGAAAACCTTAATTGGTTTGGGAGATTGACAGCCCTTCATAAGTAGATAGATATTTGTACTGTCATCAGGGGGTGCTGATAGGGTGATCTCAAGTATGGATTATGGGTAATGAATCTCCAGGGATCTTATAATTCATAACCAGTAAACTGTTATCAAACACATCTTTCAACAGCTTTCGGTGTACATATCTGGATTTTTGCACTAAACACAGTTAATTATTTCATTTAAAAGAGAGATGCTCTCTATACTGTAAAATTTGAATTTTCAAAGTATTTGTTTTTAAATCAAAAAAGAACAGTTGTGCTTTCTTTCTTCCTCAGTTTTTGGCATCTTAGCACTTTCAAATTTAAGTTCTAAATTTTCCCACATTAATTTTGAACATGATGGGGAGTTTTTTATATTACGATCTAACAGACTTTTTGGAGGGGCTGTTCTGAAACGGTATATTGAAGACAACTGTCAAAAAATCAAAAGAAAAATGCAAAGTAACGGAGGAACACACCATGCTCATGAATTCCCTTGTAAATTAATGGAGTAAGACAAAAAGTTGATGGGAATGTATACATAATTTAGATATTTCTAATTATTTTTGAGGTTGTAAATTTCTTTTCCATTTCCTCAACTTAATTTCAAGGCATGTGTCTTTGATGAAGAAATCTATGTAGACTGGCGTGCAATTTTTTGTCTCCTGTGGGCGGAAACTCCAGAGATATTTCAATGGAGCAATTGCGCCAAAAAAGCTTCTTGTTCATATGAGAGTAATTATTTGTTGCTTTATAATCTTCTAGATCATTTGGGGAGGGCATCATATGACATGATGCAAGGAACACTGATAAAAAATGTACATGAAAATAATACTAAACAGGTGTCCACTGAGACATTTGATAAACATTTCCTGTTATTTACTGTCAAATTTATAGTAAGCCATACAGACTTTCTGCTCCACTGTGTATGCTTCTTCTCTACATAATTCACTCAAAACATCGAGTACGTTATGAAACATCAAAGCCGCTATGTCAACTCCACATGTTTCTAACGTGACTTGCTTCAGAATTCGAAGACAACTGGCTCAATTTATTTCTTCTGTAACTTCTGTTTAGATGCTCCTGATTACAAAACAAGTTTCATCAACTTAAAACTTTTTTTTGCGTGACTATATAAATTTTGATAAATGGATTAACCGGATTCAGAGGGGGATAAATAAGCCACGTTTTACTGCAATTTGATCTCTTTTAAGTAATTTAATCAAGACCGACTAGATTATGGACTACAAGTTCAAGTAAAATGCAAATTTGAAAGATTAATGACACAGAAAATAATTATACACGATAATAAAACTTTTTTCAGAAGACTTAGCAAAGTAAATTTCAAATCCCTTGAAGACTAAATGTATATACAGTATAGTATTTTTAATTTAAAAATAACTAGCTTAAAGTAAAGTTATAGTAAAAAGAAAGCCATCTTGTGTAAAAATTTTATGACCAAAAAGCATATCAAAAAGAAAAAATCATGTTATTTCAGAATATTTGTAAAAATTATAACAAATAATATAAAATCTTCTAGAAAAGTTTTTCAGAACATATAAATCTCAAGATATTGTTTTCAAATTTATTTTCATTTGGGTTTACAAACTCTAGTTCTGGCAGATGCTATTATTTCCTTCTCTATAATTTTTTTTAAGGTGCTTCATATTCAATATAATATAGAAAAAAAATAGATGGCAGAATAATTGGCAGCAAATTTGGCAGTCATTCGTGTGAAATTTGCTTTCATGATGGGAAATAAAATCCTAGCTTCCCAGGATTATTTCAAATCAGCTGGATTGTCACCCAATAACTTCTTGATGGTAAAAGTTACCATGGCAATTTGACAATTCCTGAGAATTGGTGTAACAGCAAACTCAATACTTGGCGTCAAATTCGGTTTCGATGGAATTTTCAGATTTTTTCCTCACAAGTGTATCCTGTTTTGAGAGCACTGTTCACGTCATATTGTGATAAATGTTGACGGGAATTCCTTTGCTCAGCCTGTCACTGTGATTAGTATGTTAATAATGGCCTCCGTTTGTGATAATTACAGTTTGGGTATGATAATGATGAATTCTGCATATGTTGATTGCAGGGTACAGGACATGGATGCCTTCTCCTTTTTGTCGTCAGACAAGGTGCCAGAATACCTCGGCTACTAATGGGTACCTATGACAATATCTCTAATATCTGTCACCTTACGGGGTTAGATCTTCTGCCGTACAGATTGAAATAAGAAATGAGATATCTTATTGTCTCAATGCTTATCAACTTGTCCATACAAGAAGGAATATTATTTTCATGGGAGAGAGCATCCCTCACACTACACACATTTAGTGAATTTTTAGGTAGTTTTCTAATGATTTATATTCTCTCCAGCCAAAAGAAAAGTGAACTTGCATCAGATTTAAGTAGAAGTTGCATGAAACCCTTTAATTATTCTTTAAATAATTTCAGTTGCTTTACAACTAAGCATGTTTGCAAAGCATTTAGAGGCATTGAATTATTGGACTTCAAAACATATTTTTGTACCTCAGACACAGGCAAACATAAAAAAGAAGCATGCCTTGTCACTCAAAGAGACAAGATAGTCACTGCACATGAGCAGAGATGCCTTGCGTGCTATAACACACCTAGTGATTAAGGTCTTATCCTCCCAGACTTTCACTGGTTTTACCCTCTACAGTGCATTGTTTGATTGAGATTGACAATGCCAGATAGATAGATTGTAATCAGCCGTGACTCAGATTTTAAGGTGAAAACGTTTCTTGTTGACAAGAATTTAACCATTCTCTCTTTCACCCCCTCCAATTCATTGGCAATGGTCAATGAAGATCACAGTCGAAAAAAACAGAAGATAGTTATCTTTTAAAGGTATACAATAGAATAATTAGAGGACTGATTTGGTCACAATCTGTTAAACAAATAGGCCCACAATCCTGATGATCAGTGTAAGTAGGCTAATTTACGATGGTCTCTGATCTGAGGCTGACCCACGGAATCTCTGCTATCTGATCTGTAGACACCCTTTGTACAATTGTCCTCCATCCGACCATGTATCTACCCAGGGCCAGGGCACAGCTCTTCCCCCTCACAGCTCCAATTCTTGTGACCATGGTCAGTCCTGTGGAATTCTCTTGATTTCAGCCATGCATGATTCAGTTGTCAAGATATCTACCATTTGAAATATGTATCAAAAGGTTTGAATTTGTGTTTGTGCTTTGAAGTCTCCTGTTGCTGAATGACTCGGGGTAATGGTGACCTTCCTGACCTCCTCCATTATTGATATACCTGTGAGTGTATGGTGACCCTTTCTACAACATGACATTGACCAACACTTACTCTCAACTTAAAATCATAACTTTATTGTTCTCCAATGGATAATGAGCCATCCTCCTATACAATATTTATCCATTATTGCATTACCCTTACAATGCTTTAGTCTTAGAATATGTCATGACATCATAAAGTGAATCATTTATTATTGAAGAAAATGTTATTCCACTCTCACTCTTTCTATCTCTCTTTCATTCACTATCAAAATTATTTGAATATTTTCTCGTTTTCTTTAAACAAAATTCCATTCATGGAAAGAGTTATCAGCAAATGAATAAAAATCAGGAGAAAGTCTGGTACCTGTAAAAGCCAGTCCAAAAAATAAATACTGAAATAAAGAGGTCTGGGTTCCAGAGATTTGTCATTTGATGTTCGGATTGTGATCCGTATGAAAACATTGTGTCTCATTAATCAGCCGCAGTCCTGGCGGTGTTTACGTCCCTCATACCTGGACTTAACCGGATCATTGTTGGGATGTAGATAATTCCGTATTGTATCCTCAAAAGCGTTGACAAAAATGCAAGCTTTTCCAACAAATAATAAAACATCTTATCTCAAAATACACAAACGAGTTAAATTGGAGGTAAAATTTACTTTATTTTGGAATGTGCACAGCAATAAATTTCTTTCATAAAATCCCCTATAGATTGTGGGATTATTTGATAAAAATTCATTCTAGAGCTTGCTCATTGTTAAAATCTTCTCTCTAATTGTCATCTGTGCAACTCTCAATCGAAGGAGAGAAAAAAGGCAGGTGCCCTGTTTTGGTGCTCAGTAGAAAAAAAATATTTTAGATGTGCCTAATCTAAACTCCTGCTATTGGGTCAATTGTCCTTTTAAAGAAATTGAATGAAAATGAAAGGGAAAGAAAACTCAGAGCTTTGTTGCTATAGATTGGTTGAGTGCTTGAGATAATTTGATTGACATTTGTGGGCGGAGCTTAATGATACACAGCAGTACTGCTGAGCACAAGCTTATGTGAAAAGTATTCACTGCGTGTACCTGGATAAGCTTCTTTACAAACATTCAGGTGATCAATGTGTGACTGAGATTTACTATACATTGGTGAGTCTGCTTTCTTATTTTTATGACATATGGGGGCTGTTTTATTGTAATTTTATATTGTTGGAAGAAAATGAGATTTTTTTGTCAATCAGCATACTTTCAATTTTATGTACAGTACGTACTCAGAATTTTTGGTCATGAGTTCCGATTATATAACATGGATTAGTCCTCTTATAGGATTATATTGACTAATTGTCAGATGTCGCTGGAATATCAATGTCCATTTAACCTTGTGTCCTTTAATAAGAAGTACAGTATGTAATAATATTAATTAATGATTTGAAATAAGTTTCTAATAAAATATATATATTTTTGTAGCAATCATTAGCAACAAATTCTGCGTTGTTGGTATAGAAATATTGATGATACAATGTATCTATATGAAATAATGGCTTCATTTTATATAAGATAGAAATTATTTTGAAAGTTGAAATGTAGACAGATACATTATTGATGTGTTATGGGTTTGTAGTTTTCTGTTCACACAAACTCAACATTGTGTCAGCGATAAGTCAATGAGCGTTCTGAATGTTCCAGCTAGCTATAATTTCAGAAGGTGTTCTAACAAACCAGTAATCATCATGTTAACAGAAAAAAATTAAATTTCATGCAGAAGCTTCATTAAACTATAAAATGGATTAGAATTAATATGTGGCATGCAATGCGAAGTGACATTTCTGATTATTTTATATTCTTTTTTTTTTTAACTATAGAATTTAATGCTTCATTTCTCTGAAAAGGGATATTTATTTGTAAGGTGGAGTGATGGTAAATTGATACTAAAAATATTAGGATTTTCTGACTTGGTGATTTAAATTGAAAAAATTAACATCTGATATTATGGAAAATGAATGAGGTGTTTAGATTGATATCAAATAAATGTTTTTAAATGCTGTTAATGTTTATTTTGGAGACACACCTGGTGAGATTCCTGAAACTAGTGTCCTGTATTTTCTTGCAGTTACTTAAAAATTCTGATACATCTCCGAACTATTCTTTTATCTTCACATATTTCTCAATGTGACTAGCTAACTGTTTTCCTGTAGATATCGACAAAAAAACCAAAGGGTGTTGACACAGGCTTGATGGAGGTCTACAAATAGTCTACACACACATATATATATAACCAGACTCGTGTCTGGAAATACTATCGGATAAAAGACTGTGTAACAATATTGGTATTCTTCTAATGTTTGAGGCACCCTACGAAGGCCGCAAAGCGCTCTGTAGAAATTCTTGACAAGTTCTGAAGCCGGCCCTGTCATATGGGTTCTATGTACCAGGTATTGATGAAATGAAGTCAGGTATTCTACGAGGAAAAAAGCTCAGCGTGGCATGGGATTCAGTGGTTCCACAACTCTGATCATTCTCAACATGTCCTAGCACTTTCTACAGGGATTAAACCAATACATGACCTCCATTAATGAACTACCCAGCCCCCCTTGTCAGCTGTGACATAACTGTGTTTGAATTCTTTTTGAATGTCACCCCTAATCCCATTGAATAAGTTTATTTAGGAGGTGGAAGATGGGTATTGTGTCTTTTATAATTGTAGAAGTACAATATGTTTTGAATTTTCATTTTGTGGTCTGTTCAGTCAGTTTTTCCTGCCATCTTGCATCAAAAGAATACAAAAACCCATAGGGTGATAATATATTTAGTTTTTTCCCTATCCTTGGTTCCATCATTCATCAAACCGCTTTTACATTTCAATCTATTTTTCTTCCTTTGTTTATTAGATGAAGGAAACCCATCAAACCAAACTGTTTTCATGTGCAGGAATTAAAGGATTGTGAATTTCGATAAACTCGGTAAACTGACATAAAATAGCCAGGATTCATTAAACTGCAGTTAAGCATGTACACCCCTCAATTTACTGCTGTGTTTCTCTGACATTGTATGTATGCAATGTGTTGGTAAATTCTTATGAAGTAGTTTCTATTCTCTCTGAAGTAGAAAAATCTGTTTCATGCAGAAATAAATTACGAATCCCATCATGTCAAGCAGTTCCATATGTCTGACAATACACAGGTCTCTCTTCAGCCGTAGGGCGGTCACATCGTCTGTGTGTCTCTCAAAAATTAAAAAAAAAAACTAAAATTGAAAAACTTGCATGTGGATTTAAGAGTTTTTTTCACGAAATAAGTTTAAAATTTAACGAAGCCAGCTAATATTTCAGGCAATAAAGATAAAGAAAAAAAAAAAACTAAAAATTGTGCTTCATGATGCCATAAATTTGATATGAAGTAGAAGAATAAATCAAGTTGTATAAAAAGTATATGTCTGTAAATGTATCCTGCGATTAAAATTCCTCAGGATCCGTGATTAACCCATCAACAAGGGAGAAAGGCAGGGATACTGTCATAAAGTTTGATCAATGGCACCAAATAATGGTGATCTTCTAGCAATCAAGAAAAATTAATTTCAAATTACATTGTGACGAGGTGTGTAGAATTTTTGGCGATTATTCCGGCTCTTGTGTTCAGAATGTGTGGGCCTTTTGATGGAGATGATAGACGAGGACCAGTCCAACACCTGGTGGTAATTTACAGGGGCAGTGGCTGTGACAATTCTCACCTAGAAGACATTGTAGTGTCAAATAAGGTCAGCAGAAGACATGGCCCGGATTTCTTTACCCATGCTTAAGTCATTTTACGTGGATTTACCGATGCCTTTGAGAGGCAATAGTTACCAAGTCTTTAATTCTGCATCAAGTTTCTGATTTAGAGCGTTCCTCATTTCATGGACCTTTGGTTGACTAGCATCTGAAAGACTTTGATCATGTAACTTTGCCAATAAATTTAGTTCTTTTCTTCCTCCTTTTTTTTTTTTAATCAGAAATTTAAAAAAAAATTTATAAGTATAGTTTAAGGATCCCTTTTCTCTAACTTCCTTTTAATTGAACTGGAGAGAAGCACAGATCAGTACAGGCTTAGAGAATAAGTAGTCATTTTAAGATTTCATCTTAATCGTTGGATTTTATGCGTAGGTTCCAGAGCTGTGTTTGCATGGTACAACTTCACCCTCCCATTGCCTCTCATCTGATTGTATAGGCTTTATTCTTTACCATGTTGTTTTTCACACATATTTTGTTGTTAAAAATTATATTGATTCATTTTAATGCTAAAAAAATTCAATAAGAACTGTTTTTACCTTGCAAAAGTTAGACCGGGTAGCTGCATGTTTTATCAATTTTAGATACATGACTTAATATATTGAAACATGTCGCAATTTTATTTCAATGGGATGCATTAGGAGTATATTGGGCCCCTTTAGAAATGTTGATGGCATTGCATGTCACATCTGTTGATGCTGTAATGGCGGTTGTTAATATTTAAGAAGTATTGTCTGTAGACATGCTTACTAAGCGAATCATCACGAACAACATGGTATCATTGATTTATCATTTATATGATGTACACAATGCTAGACTGTTTTTGAATCAAAACAGCAACAATTAACTTGACTAATTGTGTAACTTTGTGAGGTGACCGATCAACCATGAACAAGAATTGATTTTTCTTTATTTCACAAGATTTTTCTAGCAAATTCGTTGTTTTCCATGCAATGTTTACATCACAAGGCTGTGACATCCTCTCTCTAACCAATAATTGAAAAGGTGATGATCTGTAATGTGTGTCCCACCAGGTGAAAGTCGTCAGACAAAGGACAGACAAACTAATCAGGCAGAGTAATTACATCCCCTGATCATCCGTCATACGGATGAGCGTCCCCCACGTGTCTGACTGGTGTCCGTTCAATCCGCAATCTCAGATTACATCGCACAGGAACAATAAAAAATCATGTTGCTGTATAATCATTTCTGTTTGATTATGAGTGCTAAAAAAGCAAGGCAATTTTCTTAATAGCATACCCACGGTTTACTCAAGCTTCCGATTTTTTGCCGATGGGTTGGACAGGTGTGGATTTTGATTAGAGGCAGTCGGAGGTAGCCATTGTGAAATTTGACAGGTTTAGAGTCAGAGTGGTCGCTATATTATTACCTACCAGCATCCTACCCCTGACCCTCACCCCAGTAAATCAAGCCTAGTCATCTCTCGGACCTTTGTGTGGATTTTATGGACATTTTCAGATTGACAGATTTTACGACATTTTATGTTCTGTGCATCACCTCCAAATACAGTATTTTTGCAATAAAAATAGAATCCATTAACAACTTTATTTCTTTTTTTTGGTTTCTTCCTGAGAACTTGACAGTTGTCTCTAAGCAAATACAGCCACCCAATGAGAGATTCTGATTTCTCCATAGTTGAATAAACAATATGATCTATTTATTCTTTCTGTAATTCTTTCCGCTTCGTTTTGCTCTACCCTTTTGATGATATCCGTCTTCAACATTTTGTTTAATTTTCTTAATGTTTACGGAAGTATACTGCAGTGTATAATTATGAAAATCAAATAAATATTGCACAACTCACTGGAATTGTTCTACATGGCTGACAGGCACCTTCTGTATAGAGCAAGAAATAATGTGTTTTCTAAAACAACCTAGAGTAAATAACACATCTAAAGGCAATCAGTAACTTCCCTGCATGTTTAGAGAACATTACCCAGAGTTCCTTGTTAGAAGTCATTTCCCCTGACCAGCCCTTCCTTTGCTGGAGAGTAGAGCTGAGGATTCTGAAGGCTTAGCAGGGGGCCCTGGGGAGGCTTTCATCTACCTGCCAGGTGATTCAATAATTCATGATCAAAAACAAAAACCAAGATAAGAAATCTGAGAATCCGTGAAATATTAATGAAGTGGTTGCTCCATCTTCTCACCTCTAACCTCTGGGTGAGTTGTAACCAGAATTAGTTTGTATTGGACTCCTCAGTGATGCTAAATCCTAATATTGAATAACAAATGAGTTGTAGGATTATTTTTTTTTAAATCTCTTCCTATTTGATTTTCTTGTATTATAAATATTGGTATTGTTAATTTTATAATTAGAAAAAAGAAAAATCAGAACTTCTAAAAGAGAAATTTAAACAATCTAGATTAGTTTCTCAAAACTTTATTATCTTTTGAACCCTAGGTTCATTTTGCCTTTAATGAAAGTGCCAAAAACTTTTTATTTCTTGGCTGCAGTACATTGCACACCCAAATACTCAACTGTTCCAAAGCCAAAAAGATTTATCAAAACTGATTACATGTGAAGCATTTCCCATTAGACTGTGGTTTATTGTCCATCTCAAAAAAAAAAATGTTGAGATATCTTCATATCATCTTTCTTGAGCACTATATTGCCTTTGGATGCAAGTACCATACTTTTATCTCTGAGAAGCATTAAAATGCTAGCAATTCATTGACATGTCAATGCTACATGTAGCAATTTCTGCGATACTTTGTTGGTCAAGATTGGACCTTCTGCTGTTGGTGACCTATTTAAATACCCACTATAGTTATAATCCTTATTAATAGCTTGTTGATGGAGGTGATGACTACCCCAGAAATTTATCAAGATCAGCCCGTTCATTAATCTTATTTGAAGGAATCTGCAGTCAAATCAAAGATGTCTGCCCTTGTCTTCTGCTAGAGTGGCCAGAAGATGACTACCTAGTTTAGAATCAATGTGGACGATGTTCACATTTCATGTGATCCCGGGAATTTAATGAGAACACTGGAAAAACTGTGTATTTGCACTGATACCCATTTATCTCTGTCACCTTAAGAGATCAATCATTATTATTCTGTTTAGTTTTTTTATTTTTGTTCTTTCATACTTTGTCGAAGAAAATCACAGTCATTATTGTGGGTGTGTTGTTACAGAGTATAATAAAAAAACAAAACAACTGAAGTTACCATAGAAATATGTCTTGTTTTCATTAAGTATATTGATTCTGTCTAACATAGAGGAGTACCCTGGCTTAAAGAACTAAATATTCTCTCCATGCAATAAAGTAATCGACCTGATGAGAGACAGCCTCAGGTGGGCCATTTACCTCTGAAAACACTGGCTTCAGAGAGCACTGATTGTGCAGTCTTTGATGAGTTTACAATACCCAGGTACCAAAGTTCCTGTTTCATCACCAGATGTGTACTATTATTACTACTTGCCAACTTATGGAAATAATCACAAAACTTATTTTCCAAATCAGGAAAATTATCACAAGCTTCTTTGTAAAATTCACGATTCAGAAAATGGGATACCCTTCAAGAATTTGTGGGAAGTTTTGCGTTTATGCTCTTGTTTTTGAACAGGACTTTATATACATTTTGTAGTAAACTTGAACAGTTTACTGCACTTAGGTTACTACAATATTGGTATGCATACTACAGTCTTTTTTTTTTCCATAGCTGTATACAAAGTTCGTTTGTGTAATTTTTTTATCACACGAAACATGGTGGTGGGTTCATGGAGGGGCATTTGAATAATTCATCACATGGTCAAGTTCTTGTTAGAAAATTAAAAAGATTTTCCTTGATAAATCAGGGAAAGCAAACACAGGAGTTGCTCTCGCACGTGACTGCTTGCATGGCTGAGGGGCTAGACGAGACTGTGTCCGATTTGGGGCGAAATTCATTTCCTTCATGATTGATATGATTTTAATCTTAAAGTTTGAAAGGTCCTATATCTTCTTGATAAATGTTATAAGGCGAAAATGAATATTATGGTTTATTGAATGGGGGAGCTAACTTTTATTGTAAGAATTTCAAAACAGCTGTTTTTGTTTCGTGGCAACAGGAAGATACTGTGTCATTGCATCTCTATCTTCCGAGTCACTGGGTTTTCCAATTGAGATATTTTTCACTTCTCTGTAGAATTTGGTCATGACTGCTATTGGAATTACTTGCCTTATTTACAGATCAGTGAATTCTGTCTGAAATTCTCCTCCGCAGAAAATGTGATTTTGTTAATTGCAATAGTTCATCACTTGGAGCTCTTGTTCATCCATTTGAAGTAAAATCTATTGGATGTTAATGCAGGGTTACGGACTCTTGTCTGCAAACAGGCAGAAGGAAAGAGAATCTCCTGCGAAGAATGTGTGATTTTCTTTCGTAATTAGTGGGGAAATGTCTACATATTCCCAATTAAATTGGTGAAATCAAGCAAAGTTAACTTGGAAATAAAGCAGAGTCTAATTTTTATTGTCTTCAAGGTTATAACTAAGATAAAGAATGAAAATAAGAATTGAATAAACTTTAGACAATTTTGGAATTATGCTGGGGTGGGAGAAAACTGTTGAGATTAAATGAGCTGTTTAGGATTTGATATCATTATGTTTTAAGAAACATCTCCGAAATCAGACTTTCCAATCAACTCAATTTGTGTAATTTCTGTATTTTAGATAATGAAATTTGTTTTTGGCGCTACCAATATGATGGCTTGAATATTCGGCTAATGAAATTATGCAAATTGAATTTGTCTTCCTTGAGAGAGGGTCGTGACAAATCTCAAACTCTAGGGCTACGAATTGTCAAATCTAAGAAATTGTCAACAAGGTCCCAATGTTCGAACTAATCGTTTTTGATGGGTCATTAGGCGGGGTTGTCAAAATGAAGGACCCTGCTAACACTAGGTCATGGGGCTACCATATCTCAGGATTCCAGGGTCCTTAACTCATTAATTAAAAACATTAATCAGCGACGCCCCTACTCTAGCATCTGTCTGGGTAGAGAAGATTAAGGCGAGAATCACAGTTAGGAAAAAAATTAGGATGTCCAACATGGAGCAAATGTTTCATTAGAGTTTGCTTGTAAATTGCTCATTGCCTTTAATAATGAAATAATCTGTATGCAAATTTTCATCAAAACATAACATTAAATCATGTTATGAATATGGTCCATAAACTGTTAGGCTGTACGGGATTGTGTTTTTCTCGGAACACATTCGGTCATAAACATTCAGGCTGTGGAATTTAAGTCCTCATTTCTTTGTTCTTTACTTTCAGTGCTACTTTTCAAGCATACGGTCCAACTATCTGTGCTGCATACTCGGCCTGTCTCCTGACCAAGCAGTGCAATAGCCAGGCATTCCAGATACATCAACGATCGACCACTACTCCGGATATGATCAACCAGATCCAGAGAGCATTTGAGTCCCTCTTCATCTAGCCATCTTCATCCAGCTTTTGTGTGTGTGTTTTGTGTAAGTACTATTTACAGAAAAAATCCAATTACTACACATTAGATTTAATTTAATGGTACATGTATGAAAAATTGATCTTTTGAATGATTTTAATGAAAAAAACTTCTAAATGATGTCAGATTCTAATAAGGTATAATTTTAATTTTGCCAAACAATAGCTGCCATCCTCATTGATGGTAAAAAAAAGAAAGAAAGAAAGAAATGGAACAAAATGGGAAATTAAATTCCCATTTTTATAATCTTCCATGTTAGATGAATTCAAATTAGATTTTTCAGTGATATTGAAGACCACCTTTTTATGTAAGGGAATCCCTACTGTTAGCCTTCCATAGCTTGTTAAATGAGGTGCATGATTGTTATTAAATTCTCCAGACCCTAAAGACTCTTTAATACCCCGAAACATGGTTCAATGGCAGAAAGTCTTTTATTCTGCTTTTAATATATCGTTGAATCAAAGGTTTGGAGAATTCATATCATCATAGGACAGATTGTGTGACATCCAAGTCAGAAATATGATCAAATGAATCAAAAGCTTGGCTGTGATTGACAGAGTTTGGGTGTTTAATGTGGGTGATCTCTATCTCTTAAAATATAGATGTCGACTTGTAGATTAGGCAAGGTGATTTAAGTCAGGTGTATAGGGAGCATGCACCTAGTGAAAAACTGAATAGACTTTATCTACCTCCCAAACAGGAGTTCAGCTCTAGTATCGACAGAAATTTAAACTCGCTGTAAACTTTTTTTGTTATCAAATTTGTATCAGCTACTTTTAAGAGTTCAAAGTTTCAAATAAACTGCGTTTAGAATTACACCTTTGAAAAAAATGACAGCGTTATCCATCATTTTCACTGAGATGGAATCCATTCAGGTCAAGATGACCACAAAGTGTCCAGAAGACGAATTATCCAATCGGGGTCCCATTAATCGCACATTTCCCGGGTAGAAGTTACAGCAGAGCACAATGTGATGACTGGAAGAGGGGCTGTGCTGTTTTTCTTGTGCTGGCAGATTTGAAGGAAAACAGTCATTAGGGCATCAATGGGAGGATTTAGGAGTAATACAGGGCTTTGACAATGCTGATCACTGGTAGGAAAATATTTGTGTAGCCACTCGGATCATTAGTGGTCAGACACCTTCGATGGCTGCTGGGGTGGTTCATGTTAAAAGTCGTACCTGAGCCTGTGTCCACTCGCCCTGAAAAACCAACAAACCAACATCTCACATTACTTGTGTACTGACCACAACTGTCTCACATTTACTTCACAATAATATACTGGGTACACAGGAAGGAATTAACAGCATGATTTATTAGTGTAAGATTGCTTCTTGGGTTAAGAATAACCTTTTTTTGCTAATGGGGAAGAAAGGTTTTTACACTAAAATCCAGAGGGGTGTTTGAAGAGAAATGAGGGTTGCAGTTAGAATTTTTTTCCTGAAGAGGATATTTTGGTCATATGATAGAAATACAACTGAAGATGTTCCACATTTCCTCATTTCTGACCTTATTCTACCCAAGATAAAAGAAATACATCATCTATCAAGGCAGCCTTTCATCTTTTTCCCCAGCTCTCACACATACTGGGTACAAGACGGACCATCACATATTTTTGATACAATTTCTTTATAGTTGAGAATTTCTCTTGTAAACACAGGGATATTTCTTTGTTTGCCTGTCTGTCATTTTGACAGACAGTTCAGTTTATCATTTAATGCCCTTTTACACTTTATCAGTATTGTTTCCTAGTGAGAATATTTCTTCTTTGTATCAGAACTCAGTAATTTCATGAGGTCCTGAATTCCTTGGTACGTAGCTGAAACCTATATATAGAAATATGCTTATTGATTTTTTAGAAGAACATCAAAGTGTCTTAAGAATTTAAATTTAATTTTAGGGAGATCATATAATCCGTAAAGGTCCCCATTTTAATTCATGAAATGGCAATTTCCTGAATCACCAGATTTAAAGATATTAGCCCGACTGTTAAATAATACACTTTGCTTTTTAAAAGATTTAGTTGACTCCATTGATGGGAGGTGATAGAAAGTAGCAATTTGTCTGAAGTACAAATTATAAGATTGTTTGGTGCCATATGCCATATGTAAGGTTGGGTAACCCCCTTTCTCTCTGATTTCCTGATGACTTTTTCACCTGAAGTAACTTTGTCACCTGACAATTGTCGACCAATTAGAATCCAGATGACAATTGTCCTCTGGTAGTTTCTTGTTCTGCCTTTCTGGTGATTTCCCGGCTCTTTGCTGATCTATTACGTCTGTGGTTTTTTCTACCTAATTGTACATATGTAGTACAAATTGTTTTATTATACTTTTTAACGAAAAATTCCCCAATGTTTTTTTAACCTCTGTCATGTAATATAAGTATGATCAATGGATTTTGTTTCAACAAAATCATTTCTTAACAATTGAAACTCAATTGATGTTATTGCTTTAAGGTACATATTCTGCAATGCTCTAATATGATTAAGAATCAAATTTTTTTTGGCATTTTTGGCATTGTTTGGTCTTTGGTATGTTGTATACCGTGTTGGAACGTCAATATTACTGGACACTCGAAGGCATGCCCGGCCAATTCAGGAACCACTAAATTCAGAATGAAAACAAGTTAAAGGGGACAATGTGATTTACTTTGGGGATGAAAATTCTTTTATTCAGTAAAGTCAACACTGACAGAAGTCCATTAGAATTCTGTTTAAGGGGTAGGTAGGCCCACTAAATACCGACTCATTGATTCCGTAATAAAAAGCCACGCAATTATGGAGATCACAAGAATGCCTGTTTTTCTTGTATTTATATGTACATGTTCCTTCAGTACTGGCAGTGGTATTTGTTTTTGGCTTAAATAACACAGGTTCCATATACAGGTAAATTGTTTTCATTTGCATTCCATATTGGATTTAAAAAAAAAATATGTTAAAACAGTATGGTTATTTACTTGTTCAATTGCTTAACCTACATTGCTATAATCAAATACGGTAACTTTTGCTGCTTAGTTTATTTTGAGAATAACTTACTATTGCAAACTGAGTGATGTTAAAAATAGAGGTAGTTTCAGAAAATTAGTTTTTTTTTTCTGTGGGTTCGTTCAGATGCCTGGATACCTTTGACTGCATCTTTACAATGTGTACAAACTTTAACACCCAGACATCAATAGTGCATGAATGTTTCTGTCACCAGTTTGACGACTTCATCAAAATTGTCTGTGATCCTTTCCCATGAACCGCTAGCCGGTGACAGTGTCATCTGCTCAAATCGGACCTATCTATGGGCAACAAAATTCATTCACTTAACATTTTTTTAAAATTAGAAGTCAATTTTTATTTCTAAAAATTCAACATTAATGGCAGGTAGCTTTTGAAATAGAAACAGTTTTAGTGATGCATTCAAAAGGTCAAGAAAAATGAAAAGTCTAAATTTTTTGATCAAATTAAAAAAAGTTTTGAATTTATTTATATCTTCATCTAATATAACTATATATTTCTGTATGATAAATTTATATAGATGTAAAACTGCAATCATTGTTAGAAAAAATTGAATGGTTGCTTATTTAAATATGTTATCTTAATTATTTGTTACTTTGAGTTTTGCCAAGTTTCTTGGACAAATCACTACTGGGTTGCAGTCTACGTGGGGTTGTTTAGTTTGACAGGTATTTTTTGTCACCTGTTTTTGAGTGTTAAACATGTTCATTGGAGTCCCGATTCTATGAACGCATTCTTTGGCCCCGGCAACCCTTGATTGGGTTTGAATATTGTAGTTCAACTTTCACTAATGAGTATTTAAATACGAGATAGGTTTTGTTTTTTCTTGGTCAGGAAACAATGGAATCATGCTCTGCAAAACAAATATCAGAGTATCTTGTAGAATGCCAGCATGAGTCGAATGTAATATCATTGTGTACACAGTCTGTAGAGAGAAAGTTTTAATGACCGAATTGTTGAATCTTTGAGTCAGAACTTGGATGTTTTTAGAAGGAAGTGTTAAATTCTTTTTGCCAAAAAATAGGATGTTATTGGAGCAGAATTATTGTAAGATTTCACTTTTCATAAATGTTTTTAATTTCTCAAATATTATTTTGATTTTGTTGTTTTAATTGAATTTTTTTTAGGATATAATTTTTGTTTTTTATTGCTCCAAGAAATGAATGATTTGAAAATTGTTATCACAAATATGTGCATTAAATTTTATGAAAATTAGATATATTGCAAAATTAATATTTGATTTTTTTTAAAGTGTGAATTGCTATATGAACATGTTTATATACATGACAGCTTAAAAAAAAAAAGTTGTTTGATTTATCTGATGCAATTCTGGGCTCCCCTTGTGTTTGGTCCTCATGAAATTTTTGTATTTCTCAAGTGGAACAGATTAGAATTTCTTTCCTCAAGTGCTTTTCAAATATTTTGCATCATGCATTATCCAATCTGGATGTACAGGAAACGGTATTAGTTTTAAAGATTTGTGTTCGTTGGAGACTACGTTCCCTTCAATGGCCGTCTTTTTTGTCATATTCAATAACTTGCATAAATACCTGTTGGTTGTTTGGTTTCCAATTTTTCTTAAATCTGATCTGTAAAGTTAATATTGGAGAATTCTTAAGCTGTAAACTAATGCAGTTAGGGAACTGATGTCCCATTTCTTTGTGGGGGAACAATTGCCTGAAAGGAAAAAAAAAACAGGATGGAAATTTCATCTTACTGCTTATCCTGTGCTTGATTTTTTGTTCTGTTGGTGAATTGACAATAGATTGTCTGGATTATAAATTTTTATCAAATCATACCACATGAGTTGTATGGGAATATTTTTACAGAATTCTAATAAAGATTATCACCTCAACAAAAGCAATTGGTGCTTTATCAAATTTCATACTCTAAGATAAAAAAAATGTACCTATTTCCCTCTGAGGAGATTTTTCTCTAAAGAGTTCCGTACTTGGTCATAATTTTTATTAAACATTTAGAATTTTATGTATCTTTTAACTCTAGACAAAATAGCTAGGATAATAGAGACTCAATGCATTGTCTAATTTATGTTTTATAATAAATTGATAAGTGGTCAGTCACGGTACTGTGGGTACATAGGGGTGATTGCGTGTGACCATTTGGTGGCTCCTTCTATCTACATTTCTGATCAATTCGCCTATCCCCAGGATACTAACATTGTTTGACAGTTATTTTACATAGGTGTTCAAAAATACCCCCATTGATTATTAATTTAACTGAGAGTTGTAAATAGCATGTTAAGCAAGCACAAGTATTGATGAGTAATTTGTCTCCTAGACTTTAAATTTTTTTCTCCACGAGATGAAAAATATCAAGATCTCCATTATCTGCTTCAGCGGACCGCATCTGCTTGCTTTCCATACCGCCCAACCTTTTCGCTTTGTTCAATCATCAGCACAAAAAATCTTTTTCACGAAACGATAATTGACGTTTTCATTCATGGCCAGAAATATATATTTTCTCTGTTTCAAATTAACGATATGTTAAAACCCCATTTTGATCTTGCAGTAACCATTTAGGATAGCTACTGTAAGGCTCGAACAATTGAACAGCCATAGGAAATTAACATAATTGTTAAAGCTTATTATTTCCTTTCAAGAACACCTTAAATTGTGCTTCTCCATTATATGGGAACCACGTTGAAAGTTTCTAACAAAATCAAACAAGGGGGAAAAAAAATCTTTAATTATTCACTCAAGGATTTCAACCCAAATTGAGTTGTTAGATTGACCATGTATTGACAAGCGGGAGTGATCCGTTTTACTTACATGTGAAAGCTATGAATCACCGCAGATCACTTACTGCGTGAAAAAATGCTGTTTGACTTGGATTTATCAAACTCGAGACTGTCAAATGCATGTGACCAAGAGGCCAATTTTAGATGGATATTATGATACATCAGAGGGTAGATATTCTTTTCTTTTTTTTCACTTTCATGCATATTTATAGTTGTTTTATTTCTTTTAAATATAGGTTTGAAATTTCGATTAATTTTTTTTCCTGTTCATTTACTCTTAATTCTTAATTGTTGGTAATAAGGTTGGGATTTTTTTTTTTTTTTGGCATTCATTAATTTTTGTTCTCTTTTCTTTCTTAAACTCATTATTTGGTGGGAGGGATTGTAGGAAAAATTCTGCTATTTTTTAAACAAAAACTATTTAAGAAGTGAATGTTGTAACATTGATCAGAGTTGTACATTGTTTTGTCTTGTAAAATGTGAAGTGTTGACAGTTTAAAGTAGATGTCCCGCTGGGCTATTGAGTGAGCCCGCCTTGTTTTATTCAATAGGTCTCTAGCATTCTCCTTCCACCAACATCTTCCAAATTAATCAATTTTACTTTGAAGTGTAAGCATGCAGCCAAGTTTCAATACATAGTAAGAAAAATGCAATTTTTTTTTTCTTCATTTGAAGATTTTTAGCTCAAAGTTCGAGTATCAAATAACTATTTGAAATAGTATCTCTGTTTGTCAAATATATTTACAGTTCATTTTTTTCTCTTGGTATTTTCTTTCAAAAGAAACAGAAGTTTAAAAAAAAGACATAAAAATTAATAGTCTTTAAAACAGGGACTGGGTTTGAACGAGCATTTGAATTGATTAGGATTGTTTGACTCATCATATTTTGGATGCAATATCATTGGTCAACATGAAAATTTTCATCGCAATTAAAATCTGCTTAATATTAAAAAGAGAATAAAATGATCATTTCAGATAATTATATATCATGCTGTATTTTAACAATGCGCTTAAAAGCTGCTATGTTGTCGATGGCATTAGATCAATGAGGGAACTTAAATGCGAGGAAACTACCGAATTCTGTGTGAATTTATCCAGCCCTCCCCTCTGTGGTTTGTGCAAATAGGAGGACAGCGTTCAAATTGCTCAGCTCGAACAGCTCCGATTACCCTCCATTAGTGACCATTCTCTTTGGTACATACATTTCACGGCTTAGAATCTGTACGCATTTGTGGATTTTTACTCAATTGCCATTAATGCGCATTATTAATCTTTGAAATCCATTTAAATTCATTTTCATTTTTATTTCACTCCTCACAAATCATTATTTGAAAATTGAAATACTTTCCTTTAATCATTGTGAATATTGGTAAGCGTTTTTAACAAATTCAAGTTTTAATTGCCCTGAGAACCCTTGAATTAGAAAGGTTTCATGAGGTCATGCTTGTGGAATGAAACTTACATACCTATACCTTTTGTAAGATATTAAATAGAAATATTTTATTTATTTTATTGCTGTGGCTAGTATATATGGTTAGATCTTGAAGACAATAAATGCATCATCAAAATTCTAACTTACTTCAACTAATGGGGTTGTGGTTTTTACATAGTACCGCTAGATAAATTGTTCATTTGGTAAGTAATTTTTATATGAGAAAATGTCAGCTATACTTTTAAGAAATAGTTATACTGCAATATAATTTATATCATCCCACTTTGAATTTATTTTAAATTATTTGAATACAGTTTTAAAAAAAATGTTTTATAAAAAAGAGCTGAGCTTTAATTCTTTTTATTAAATTTAATTGGTAAATCAAATTTAAGGATGAACAATATCATGTTTTAAATTAAGGGTCAGACAGAAAATCATCAATTTCCAGTCTCATAAAACACTTAATTGGAAAATGAGTATGACCAAAGGGGCCATTAAACTGGTGGTCAGCAAACCTTCCTACCCCAGTAGTGTAGAGGACAACACCAGCTATAATCAGATTATCTGGTCCCCAATCAACCTTAATTTGGCCACCAAGGTTCCGTTCAGGTGTAAATTGGTCAATTTTCCGCCTGTCTTGCACAGCCTCCTTTTATCTCGTGAAATGAATAAGTAAGACCTAAGCCTCTAATAGTGTGCCTGTGTTAATCTGATTTTGAGTCGGTGTCTAGGAGAGGATATCTGTTTCATTAAACAAGACATCTTACTGACAGACTGTTGATAAACCCCTGACACCCCAGCTTGTAGATTGACTGATAGCACCACAACTCATGATAGGAGTTACCCCCCTTTATTCTCTACTCCTTAGCTATTATATTTAGCCAAACTTTCTATTTATTTTGTCAGATATGTTAATTATTTACTTAAGGATAATTAGCAGAATATACAGTACAGATGGCACAGCAATATGGTGTCATGATTGCTGAGCGGGTTGACACCCTTAATAAAGAATGTTTGACAGAGGGGCATTGATTGAATGAAAAGGGATATACATGTCCTTGTATCCTCCAGGAAACCAGGGTAAAAACAGTTGTAAAGTCTCTCTCTCTCTGACATATGTCCACTAGATAGGCCTAAAACCCCAATCCACTTGATTTACAACTGATTCAATACACCTTGTACATATATAGATCTCAGGTTTGGGGTAGTTTTTCCTCAGTTTGTTATTCGTTGTTTTGGGGTATGTATGTCATTTCTTTGTCATAGTTTGAACTAACGGGGAGACAGGATGTTAGATTGAATGATAAACGTGTTTTCAATGGATGACTTTCACATTCATTGATAATGTTCTATAAGAGAATTCCACAAGTGCGCTGAAGTTTGTATTGTTTTCGGCCCCAGAGCTGCTACCCAAGACTGCTGACACCTTGTGCTACTGAATTTATTGCCTCTCTAATCTTTGCGAGTGTGTAACAATTTTCAGTGTTTTCTTGTCACCAGACATTCCCCCTTATGAGTGACAGGCACCCTTGGTTGTTGCTAAGCAGGCTCGCTTCTGACAGATTCTGTGGGGATTGATAACATTAGTAATATTGACTAGATATGTTTGAATATGTACAGATAAAGGCACCATGCCTTAATCTTCTTTAACCAGTGATAACCTCCCTTGTATCAGAGTTATCTCCCCTTGGTAAGCAGGATTTATCTGTGTCGCAGATTTTCAGCTGTAGGATATTGATACAGTATTTAAACATTAAAGTCAAATCCTTTAACTGTTAGATAATTAAAGCCTAATGAGAAATACTTTAAGATTCAAATATTTGGCCATAGTTCAATGGTGAAAATTTCCTGTGGCATGTCTATTCTTTACATTGACCATTGACTGGTATACCACATAACAAAGAATTTTCTTGTGTTTTTGTTTTTCATAGATTTTGGAATCTTTTTAATCTATGCATGTAATTGAGGAATTTGCATGACTGAGAGCAATTAACCAAATTTTCTTTAAAGATTAAAATAGTTTCAATTTTTTCCTTTTCATTTGATAGAATCTAGGTATGTACCAAAATTGTTTTCTTAATTACAACATTATTGTTACTGAAACATTACTGATTGCTTTTTATTATGCCTTCTTAAAAAGAGAAGAGAAAATTTATTAGGTGTGAAATAACTCTTGTCTTTAAAAAAACAGGTACAATTTAAAATTCAAGTTCATTCTGTAATTTTAGGGCATTGTAAATCAGAGTCTATCTGATTGAAGAATTTATTGACAACAATTGATATTAATTTAAAAATCATAAAACTGAATCTAAAAGCTATTATTGAAATTCCAAGGTCCGTTCTTCCTTTTAACATGACCAGAGGAGAAATATCAAACAATGAGCCTGGTAATCTTGTCAAGATGTTAAAAGCTAGTAAAGCTTGTGGTTAAAACCTGATAAGATTATCTGCTAATTTCATTACATGGCTCAGGATAAGTCCAACTCAAACATATCAGAGAGAGGCAGGTACTGTACAGGGGAGAATTATACTCTGGTCAGTGAGCCAAGAGCCTCCCCCACCCAGGGAGAAAAACAAAGACACCCTACGGTTTACACACAGCTTGGACATTGAAATGTTTAAATTTTCCTTTTCTTTAATTCTTGTTTATTCTGTTATTCTTAATTGTACTTTTCAAAGTTCTCTCCTTATTTTGAAAGTACTGCATGCTTTTATAGGATTATAAAAGGAGCATTGGGGTATATGTTAAGAAAAATACATAAAAGATATTAAATATAGTTGACACTAGAAAAATGTTATTTAGCATCTATAGTTATACATGGTTTTAAAAAATAAAATCCATTTTGCTGTTGGTTTTTTTTTTTTTTGGATATTTTATTTTTAAAATTATTGGCTATGCACATTTTTGTCAAATATCATTCATCTTATTTTTAATGCCTTATGACATGGCTATAATAACCAAAAGTCCACATCAAAGCTTCATCCAGAATTGGTGTGAACACATGGAGATAATGGATGTCTTTGAAGGCTGTTGAATGTTTATACAAAAAACTGTTATTTACAAACAGTGATCATTAAGTCATTTATCAAAAACAGCAGTAGCTTTCTGTTTGTTTATTTAACTTTCTGTTTGTTTTGCCATAACATCTCCAGGCAATTTGTTGCTTGGTAGTAATTTATATAAAAAAAAATAGGCAAAAACATAATATAATTTATCACAAAAGTGCAGAAAATGTAAAGTATATTTATTTCTACAAGGCTTATGGTGTGTAAAAAAATTAGAAGGAAAAAATTATTCTAAATCTGGCAGAGGGTGTTTTTTAATATTTGATGTCAATCCATTATAGGATTTGTACACACAGATAGTGTTTACACAATCATACCTATTCTGTACAGTGGTCAATGAAGCGTTCTGATTGGTCAACGCTTCACTCGATTGGTCAGTCAGTGCTGGTATTGAGCCAGGCATGCATGCTAAGCCCCTCCCCCTCCATGAACTCTCACAGAATTGTGTCCATGCATTTTTCATGGGCCTGTACTGTCTTGTAGTGAGTGGATGTTCTTTTTGAGGAAAAAAAACATTGATTTTGTTATTGGGAGTAATATATCATAACCAGGTGAATTTACTCAATAGATTTTTTTACCCTTTTAACTAGGTCAGAGTTTAATTATGATTTATGAAAGTTGAATTTATCTTCATGCATAAAATACTTTAGCTCATTTATTTTTTCTTTTGAAAAACTCCACAATCAATCATAATTATTTAGCAAATTTACTTTGTACATGATTCATTTTTTTTTAGTAAATATGTCACATATTTTGAGTATTTTCTTTCTTTTTTTGTAGGTGTGTGAAGTTTTTCTTACCACCATACATCAGAGTACGATTAAATAAAACAAAAAAAAACCTGATTTAAATTTCCTTGAATGGAGTGCTGTCAATAATGCATGATGGGGCAAGGCATCCGACAACTCTTTCTCCTCCTTGCTTTGGACATTTACACACAGATGAGTGTGGGCCAAGAAATCTCTCTCAAATACGATTTACTGGAACAGCAGTCTCGTGAAACGTTTGTGGGCAATGTTGCCGTTGACAGTTTACTAAAGGCCAATGTTACTCAGGAGGAACTAGAACGCATGAAATTTCAAATTCTGACGCAGGGAAGTAAGGATGCTTCATATTTCATAATTGATGAAAAATCGAGCACAATCAAAACCGCGAGTGTTCTCGACCGAGAGGTCCTGTGTGAGTTTGAAGTTAAATGTGTTCTCGAGTTCAGTGTAGCTGTGTACAAGCAGGACCAACAGCACAGCAGTCTAGATCTCTTCAAAATCTTTGCAATCAAAGTTAATATTCTGGATGCCAATGACAATGCTCCCACATTTCCGCAATCTCAGGTGGCGCTGGATGTTCAGGAGTCAGTGCCGGTGGATTTCGTTCTGCTGACCAGCGGAGCGGTGGACCCAGACATGGGCATCAACAACTCCATAAAATCCTACACGCTCAAACCCAGCAATGAAATGTTTGGACTTAAAGAAATCAAAAACATTGACGGCACCACAGACCTGGGACTTGTCGTGCGGTACAAGTTGGACAGGGAAACTTTAGATTTTTACCAAGTGGAGATTGTTGCCAAGGATGGGGGATTTCCGCAGCGCTCAGGGACGGTTATGGTGAATATTACTGTGATTGATGATAATGACAATAAACCATTGTTTTCTCAGGCCAAATATGATGCTTCTATCCCAGAAAACCACCCTGTTGGGAAAAATGTTTTAACTTTGTCCGCCCAAGATTTGGATATTAATGAAAATGGTGAATTTACATTTGCATTCAATTCAAGAGTGCCACAAAAAATTAAAGACAAATTTGCTGTAAATAAAACTTCCGGAGAGATTTATACAATATCAGAAATTGACTATGAGGAAGAGGATAATTATCAGTTTTTAGTTGAAGTTCAGGACAAGGGAAGAGAACCAAAATCCTCTACCTCCGTCGTGAACATCAATATCTTGGACGTCAATGACAACGCCCCACAAATCAGTGTAAATCTGCTTCCTGATGGAACAGACATCTTGGAATCAGCAGAAGTTGGAAGATACGTAGCTAACTTTGCCGTGTCCGACCTAGACAGCGGCCCAAACGGAGAAATTCAGTGTCAAGTATTGGGAGAATTCTTCAAAATTGAAGAAATTTTTAACAACATGTATAAAGTTATCATCAAAAGTCCCCTGGATTATGAATCTAGGCATGTTCACAATGTGACTATACAGTGCCAGGATCAGGGAATTCCCCAGCACCAGAACACGTCCAGCTTCCTCATCAACGTCCTGGATGTGAATGACAACAATCCAGTGTTTCTACAGTCCATATACCGGGCCACCATCAAAGAGAACAACCCTCCAAACGAAGTCATCACAACTGTGAAAGCAGTTGACAAAGATTCGGGTCTTGCCGGAAAAGTTACATACTTCATGCACACTGACGGAAGCGATAGTTTCCATGTTGATTCAACATCAGGGGTTATAACTGTAAAAAAGTCACTGGACCGTGAAATGTCACCTGTCATTCTGTTTCATGTGAATGCATCTGATGCTGGCAACCCCCAGCTAAAATCTTCCACCCTCATCAGACTCACCCTGGAAGATGAAAATGACAACACTCCAATGTTCAAGAAGTCTCACTTTGAATTTTACGTCTTAGAGGAACAAAAGAACCTGCCCATTGTTGGACGTCTGTTTGCAGAAGACCCAGACGCAGGTCCAAATGGACAGTTCTCTTTTGACTTTGCCTCTCCTAGATACCCTGAATTTATTTTAGACTATGATACCGGCTTGCTGAAGGCAGGAATGCTGGATAGGGAGCTAAAGACAGTGTATAACTTCAATGTGACCGTGACAGACAAGGGGAACCCCACTCGCTCTAGCATGGCTCTCGTGACTGTCCATGTATTGGATGCCAATGACAATATGCCGCGAATTATTTACCCTGATAACCATAACAACACAATCAAACTGATGTACACCACCCCCAAGGATTCGGTGATTGCCAGAGTGGAGGCTGATGACATCGACGAAGGCAACAATTCCGTTCTTTCCTTTTACATCCATAAAGTCGAACCCACAAAGCCTGACCTCTTCAAAATGAATGCAGAGACTGGAGAGTTGATGATCGCAAAGACCATGCATCTGTATGACTCGGACTCATACAGGCTAGTGCTGGGAGTGAAGAATGGTGTTTTCACCATGTTTGCTAACCTGAATGTGATCATCACGGTCAGCAACAACACGGTCCTAGGAGCCCAGTCCCCAGGGTCAGGAGAAAATAACATCGTGATCGTCATAGCTATTGTGGTGGTTACAGTCATTCTCTCCGTGGCCATCATTGCAGCCATTTGCATCGTGAAGTACGTGGACCGGCACCGCCAGCATCGGAAGGAATCCAAGGCAGAGGTGCGCGTGGATCTGAAGAACCCGGAGACCCTGGTGATGGCCGGGACGCCCCAGTTCACAGACATCAAGAGGAACAAGAAGGAGGTGAGCTTCTCCCTGAGTGACGAGGACTCCATGAACATCTCCTCACTGACCAACATCACCTCATTCTCCTCCTACCTCAAGAACCCCCACTCTGCCTACTCCATGGACGGGAAACCTCTAGAGGTAATTTTTTATCTTTTAAAAAGATACCAATGTTAAAGATTTATTTATCTCATTAATAAGAAAATATTTTTTTTTTTTTCATAATTTCATGGAAAAATTTATTTTATATATTTTCATAAATGCAGTAAAAAATATAAACACATTTCTCATACTCTTAAAGATCAATTTATCCTAAAAATAGAAATAATTTTTTATTTTTCTTACATTAAATAAAATAATGTAATTTGGATGGAGAATTTTCAGCATAAAAATGTTTTCAAATTCCTCATTGTAAGTGAACAGTGAAAGTCATGGTTACTTGACACAAAAATGTGATTGATCAGACATTGTTCATGTTATGTGATGGGCATTTACAAATTAACACATAAGTGATAAAATACTTGAGTCATCAGACAGTGGCTAGGTGTTGGGACTGCCCAATCAGATTCTGCCCTGATCAGATCTCTGGGTACATGTCAGAGTAGCGGGGTATTTATCAGGTTCAGTGTCACCCGACCCCTGTAGGTATGAAGAACAAGGTGACACCAAGAGAGAATTGATTAAACTTAATTAAGACTGCCCCATATGCTGAGTGTAGTCGTAACTGTTAATGGTAATTAGGTAAATTTGTCGGGGCTGATCTGAACATGAATAGATTATGAAGACAAATGACCAGTGGTCCCGGGATTAATGGAACTGTTATGTCCTGTATCTGATCGGCATTGATTGGTGGACATACATCAATTTGACCAGAATACACCAATCGTGTTTATTTTATTAAGTCCATAGGTAAAAATCTTGAGCAATCCTTCTTTTTATGTATCTGACTCACGTAAGAAATCAAGATGACTTTTAATCCTGTTAGCAATGTATACTTTCTTTATTAATTAATACGCTTCAAGTTTTTCGCATATACTTTAAGGAATTTTATTTCTGACCGCAAGGACGATATTTGAAAGGGACGTTATGACCAGCCGTTTTTAAATGACTCTTGTATTTGTTTGAGGTTTTAAGATTTCCGCCTATTGACCACTTTCACTTTCTCAGAGAATCAACTGTTAGCAAAATACCTCCTAACAAATGATACAATTCAATTGAAACCAATTTGGGCCAAGAGTTTTGTTTATGTAAGGACCCTGGAACCTGCTTGTTCAAAAGTCAATATTTTCGCCTCTGTTTTACAAGTATCTTAATTATCTAATCCCCTTGGCAATCAACACCTACTAAAATAGTCATCAACCTCGCTCCAAAAGTCAGTTAAAAGATAACTTTCCCCGTCCCCTGAATGCGCTCTTTAAATTTCTTGGGTAAGACGAATATTCATGCAGGGTGGATTAAGCACTGTGACATACTCGACTCATCTCCCCTCAGCCCTTTGTTTTTTCGTAGGATTTTCTGTAGAATTTGGCATAGCTAGGGGATATTGACTTATTTGCAGACCACTTGAAGTTTTAGACCTCAGCAGACTCTTGCCAATGTCTCTGTGATCTACCAAAGATAAACATATTTAATCCAACAAAAAAATTTAGTTTGTCAGGAAAGAATTTTTAGGTAGGGTCATGCCTGCTTTTTTATTCAAGTTTTTCTAGACAAACATTTTTTATTCTATTTGTTTAGAATTACATTACACTATGAACAAATTTGCTCAATCTACAAAATACAGATATTCTAAAAAAAAAAATCATTTTCCATAGATTAAATTGATAAAAGTGTGCATATTTGATAAATATCTTCAAATGTACACAGGTAATAATTTTCAGATATTTTTAATGGAAAAAAAAAAATTTTTCGTTTTTGTTCACAAGCATTTTAATATGTAAAATCCACAGTTGCTGTTTTAGAATAAGTTATTAAAAGCCCACCCCTTTAACCAAGTATTGCTTTCAACTATGTAAGAAGCTCTAGTGTCACTTAAATAACCATAAAGATGGCATTAAATTTCACTGAATTGCTCTTCACGATTCTTCAAGAAGTAAACATTACAAATTCAAGTTCACCTTAATTGATTTTTTGTGAACACCACTGATCAATGCAGTTCTGGGGACCAAGGCTTGTTTAAATGTTGATGGTATGCGCGCTTTGTGACGGGTGTAGGTAATTGCAGAATTTCTCTGTAATCTGTTACTATCTCTAAGGTCATGCAGAGCGTCTGAAGGTTGTAGCAATTGTCAGAGTGCTTGTTTAAATCAACTCAAAGTGCCATACTATCGCTACAAAATCTACTGCAGTGTGATTTTAATGACTAGCTCCCCGCAGTATCGAGTTCATCGTTTTCCTTTGTTGTTTTGTTGATAATTACATAATTTATTTTATTTTTAAGCAGGGTCCCCAGGCTTGCAGTTCCATTCTGACCAATAGTAGCCATCACTCGGATTTTTCCAAGGACCATCTGACTGAGAAGAATCTGAACACCTTGTATCACCAGAAGACCCCCTCACCAACATGGCTGCAACAACTGCAGGAAAAGGTATTATATACTGGAGTTTATGCACCAGTTCCCAAGCATGTGATAATAAACCACAAGTACTGTATTTTTGTGAAAGAAAACTTTTACTTTGTGTTGATAAATTCACAAAGATTTAATCAATTTGTATCAGAAAGTTCGATCCTATCCCATACTTAATGTGATAATAATCTACACGAACTTTAAAAAAAAGAAGAAAACTTTGAACTTTTATTCAGTAAATTCATGATTTAATCAATTATGTGTTTTATTGAGAGGTGAAAAAAGATTCATGTAGTGTATTTATAGTGGTGTGAAAGGTTTTTGAAATCCTGGGGGTGAGACGCGATGGCTGATTACAGGCCAGGGCGTTGGGGATGCGATGGGCCTGGGGGGAAATTCCAGGATATCATGTGGGGCATTGTGGTTAACGATCGGTGTTCACATTACACCGGACCTAAAACTCCTCCAACACTTGTCGAGTCACACTGGTCTTTTATCCTCACCATAATTCGTTCAATACAGCGGAAAATCTGAATTGGTTTAAAAAGTGACAAGTGTTACTGGTCATTGAAGGGCCCTTGATTCTTTATGCTGTTTGGATAGTCTGCTGGGGGACCCCTCCCCAAACAAGGCTAATCGTAACTCGTCCCATTTGGTCCAGGAACTGCTTCATTTGGTTTACACAACACAAGATACTCCCAAGGTTCCTAACAAAAATCTCCCTCTCTAATGATCCATACCAAGTTACTCTAAAGTTTTCCTCACATGCGAGAAGTCAATCTATTCACTTTTATTCCACGAGCCTTCCTTTGAACTCCTTAATTGCAAAAATTGTTCCTTCCAGCAGTTATGATTTTCATACGCATTCTAAGTATTCTCTTTGATGATTTTACAGAACCGAAGAGACCAAGCATTGAGAAAGGCAGGTGATGACGACAGTGAAATGTCTGCGGAATCTGCTACCAGCGACAGTGGAAGAGGAGGGAGTGAGGAGGATATAAATAGCAACAGGGGAAATCCCATGAGTGATACAGGTATGAGGCTCATTCAATTCAAATATATTCATACACAGAGCACATAGATATTTTGCCTGTACATTGTATCACCAGATGTATTTTGATAAGCCAAGACATTTGGACAAGAAGAATGGGAATGGAGAATGAGATAATAATGTGACAAATGATAAGAAGTACATGCTCCATCACATTCCCTGTAGAAATATGGTCTTTTGATTCTATTCCCTCAGAATTCTATCAACAGTGTCTGGTGTGACAACTGTCTAATGCAGCTCGGTAAGTCGAGCATGCACAAGCTGATAGCTCCCTGATGCACAGTTGAAATGCCATAATCAATTTGCCTGCTCAGTATTACATTATATTAGAGTGTGATGAACTTTGTTTGATATTTAGAACTTTTTGTGTTTTGCATCATGATTAGACATTCCCAGAAGAATGCACAGCATGTTACATTATATTCTGATCAGTTCTTTAGGTCTTCTTTTTGTTTTGATCTGTGTGATTTGAAATGTCATTGATATTCCCCGCTTTATTAACCTATTAATAGCAAGTTGAATCAATTCAATTTTATTCCATTTCAATATAGCAGTTCTGTACTCTATCATATCACTATAATTATGTATACTCTTTTGATCTTTCAGAAGAAACAAGGCAGGCCTACAGCAACGAGTTTTCACCAGGGGATCAATCCCATAATTCCTCCAACAAGCACACCAACGTTTTACATTCCAATTACAGGAAACGGATATCCACCAATGAGAATTATCCTCGAAACATAAGTTTTAGTGATGACAGTGTGACTGCAAATACCACAGTAGATAGTGCTAAAAATAGACACGGACGCTCTAGTCAAGACAATCACAACCAGACATCGTTGTCTCGGATTCTGTGCATGTCGGCCGACAGAGGTTTGAGTTTTGTGAATGGCCGCACACATTTAGACACTCTGGATGAGGCCACTCACAGTACTTTTGGTCTCCGTTACTCATTACAAGACATTGACGACACGGTCAGTGAGAGCGTTATAACGCGAGACGATGACGGAAACTCCACAACCACATCCGGAAGTTACACCATCAATCCGGATGAACTCGTACACGAGATTGATAATTTGTTTTTCAAATCCGATGTTGTAGTCTAGTTGTGTCTAAAATGACGACCAGAGAGTCCGTGTAATGTGCCAAAAATATATATGCTGCCGTATCTGTAGTTTGTTGCCATGGTAATGAAATACAGGCCTACAGTTATGTACAGCAAGACTTTAAAAAGTCACACTAATTTAAAGGTGCTGTTTGATGTCAAATGACATCATCAAGATAATCATAGTCAGTTACTTCAGGGTTTAGCTAGCATCCATTTCCTCTTAATTCTATATAAATTTAAATTATTGTTAACATTAAATCAGTATTCTCTTGTATGGTGATAACATAGATCTCTTATCATGATGTAATCTTCTAAGTACAATTGAATGTGCATTGTTTCTCATTGTTTTTCACAGAATGCAAAGCATTCTCTTGCATACATTGATGTTTTAAATGACTAATCATTCATTTTCATTTTACACACTCCTTTTTATCATCAAAAATTTGTTATACTCATTTTATGCAATTTTAATATGTCAAATTGCAGTTGTTGAATTCTGTACATAGTGAATTGTAAATTGAATTATATTTGACTTTTTACAATGAAACAAAATAAAGAAATTGAAAAAATTACTATTTGGTTATCTCAAGGTACAAGTATTCAGAGTGCTGAAAAATATTTTTTTGAAATTTTTTTTAGCCCATACCAATTCTTGCTAAACACATGCAAATTATGACCACCAAATGAGTCATTGTGCAATGCTAACATAGAAAAAGGAAAGGAACAGTCAGTTTATGGACAGTACATGCAGTTGTAATGTGCCGGTCTGCAGAATATAGTGCCTGAATTTCTGGTAGTATGCCCCGGGGACATGATGAGAAACCAGCGACCCCAGGCTATGCAGTAAACCACTGTGTCTTGATCACCAGATGATGGCTTTTGCAATAAAGCATGTTTTTTGTGTCATTTTACCACAGAGTCATTAACTGAGGTACAAAAGCCATCAACTCCATGTTCTATCATTGCAGAGTATAGATAGCGCATTGTGTTCTATATTCAACTGACACGGAGAGTTAAGGGAGAGCACTCCTTGGATTTTGTCAAAACACAGAGAATTTTTAGCTACTTTACGCATCTTTTTTTTCTGTATGGAATTAATGGAAGAACTTTAGATATATACTTAATGCATAGTCATACATCTCAATTATTGTTTATATTAAAAAGGTAATATATGAAACACACAATATACAGCTCTTGAGAACCCTGACATCTACACATAATTTTTAACTGGTTTATTTTTTTGATTTGTAAATTAAGATGAGTGTTTATTTGGCATCTATATAAAAAGCACAGGAAAGAAGAAACATGCAGATTGTTGACTGAATTTAGAAGACTTGTTGATCAATAATCGTTTGTACAAGTATTGTTTGAAGTAGTCCACCTTACTTTGGTAGCGGTTTTCTTTTCTCAACCACCGAGGTAAATCCTGTGTTTTATTGCATTGTTTATGTGCAAGACCATTATATGTCATAATGGATCTGTCACCAGGTTGACAGATCAGGTGAATAATGGGCAGGTGAGACAATACTAGTCGGCACCATAGCTTGACCTTGTCTGTCCAGAGGTCATGGTGCTACAACGACTCCATCCTCTGTCGGTAGTGGTTTGAAGTTATGAATTTACACTGATGTAAATCAAGTTGATTTTCTTTAGTTGATAGTTTATGTTTATGATGTGAACATAAACAGGTAATAATGACACCTGTTTCCTTTTGTAGTTAACCTTTTATGAGGTCTTCGTAAATAAACAATGGGTTCAGAAATTGATTTGATCAAACATCACAAGGGGAACAACTCTGTTGTAATTGATTTTTATAGATTTTTAATGGCAAATATATGACATTATAATTCTTACATCTTCAAATGGTATACTGATGTAGACTCTGATGTATTTCTTCGTAATAAAATCAACAGCTTAATTGTTATCTTTTATTAATTGATATAAAACAATTACATGTATTCATAAATACATGCTGATATAAAAAAATGAATCTTACAAATCTAAAATTTCCTGAGTATTTTCTATATTAATGGATGAATGTTGTTAATCTATCAAATGTATACAAGATTGATTTTATATACTGGTAATACATAAAGATATTCATTTTAAAAAATGCAAATGGAAGACTTTAAATTAATGCATCAAACATGCTTTCAAGTGATGTAAAAATGAATAAAATATAGCATACACAAAATTTTATATGAAAATATACTTAATATAACCAATTAAGAATTTGCATAAGATATACATGCATTTTTAACAGAATTGTTTGGTAACATTTAAAAGATTTCATTTTTTTTTTTTACAAAATATGTTTTTTGTACCACTTCAACTTATCAGATAATTATCTTGCTTCTTACTGTAAAATAGTATAACAAACTCAGGAAATAAATGTAGAATTGGTGCACCAAATAAATTCTAGCTGTTCCAAACTAGAAAACATAATTATATACAAAAATAGCTGCTGTGTAAGTCAATGATTTTATAATCATTTGTTAACAGATTATTGTTTACATCATAACCTTTGTTTTTATTGACTTACACATCAAATCTCTATTTCATGTCATCTAGAGATGACTTTTCTTGAACTATTATTAAAACATTAATTCAGTCAAAACAGCATTAAAATAAAAATCATTATATCAACAATATAACTAAAAACTGAGCATTTTACAGGGTTTGAGACAATTGAAATATTACATAAATCTCCTAAAAAAAATTTCATGCTGGACGTACATCACATCTGCTACCTGAAAAACTGATCTCCATATTTTAAGGGGGCTGAATGGTCCTGACCATTTTTAGGACTATATTAATCTCCTTAAAAAAAGAGATTTGTATCAAGATATAGGGACATTTTCAATTTTAAAATAAACTATTTTCTATACTTAATAATATGATAATTCATAGCTTTAAAAATTAATTCATATCTAAAAAGTTAGCTAGATCTGATCGTTAATATGTTGACTACCTCACCTCCATAATATTTTAAGCACATCTCAATTTTCAATAAATTCATTGCTATTTGAGATATGAAACTATAGTGTTATAGTACATTTGTAATTCTGCCGTAATTTTAAAGGATTTAGAATAAAACATGACAATAAACTAAAAAACAATAACAAACTGAAAAATGCTTAGCACTACCTATACAGTATTATACGTCATAAGTATGGCACAAAGTTTTGATTGTCTCATAGTTTTATCATGATAACACATGTCAAACCACAATATCAGTATTGATCACACTGTCAAAATTTGAGGGGTTGATGGCAAAACTCGCCAGGGTGGTGTCATTGGAGTGCTGCGACTGGTTGTCTCCAAGAGTTATCTTCCCTTTGTAGTCCAGCGATGGATCCTGGGAAATCTGGGACTGGCTGCCATTAAAAGAGGATTGGTCCCTGAAATAACTGTTGTCATGGTGATGTCTGTAAGGATTGGTGTCCTGGTATGAGATCTCGGTCAGCTCCTGAATAGGATCATATGGATCGGGAGAAGCACTGATTGTAGGAAGTTCTCGTCTCACAGCAGAACGAGATGTCTGGTGCGAGAGCTTTGGTCTTGCTCGAGCAAAGTGAATATTTTTATTGTTCCTGTCAAGACTCTTTGAAAAGAAAGGTCCAGAATAGGACTGAGACAAGTCAATGTTATTATGCTTGAATGACGAGCTGTGAGATAGGTCTATTTTATCTTGACTCATGGACGAGTCCTTGGATAAATGCTCAGATTCGGAACTGGACCTGAATCTGGCGAAATAAATCGGAGGTTTAGGATTCCTCCGCAGCGCTTGTTCATCAAGGCTGATGTTACGCTGGAAGTCACTGAAAGTCACTCTGGGCTTCTGATGCCAGGGGGAGTTATTTGGAATATCCTGTTCAGAGTGTCCAGCAGAGAGGGAGTGTGTGGATTTGTTGGTAAAGCCAGATGAAGAATAAGGAGCTGAAGAAAGGTCCATATCTGAATTTAACAAAGCAAGCATGTTTGTTAGATTTTTAAAAATTCACATATCATTTACCGTATCTAAATAATCTTTCCATTGAGTACGTGTTTTAGGCATTTGATTTTATTTTATTTATTCACTAGTATTATATTGCATGAGCATGGTTTTGGAGAAACTATACTTTTTAATGAAGAGTTAAATGTTTAAAAATCAATGCCTTTTCATATTTTTGGTGCTTATCAATGTCTAAAATTCAAGATAAAATTCGTATTTTATTTACCGCGGTAGATGATGAACTTAGAATTATTATTTTTTTTTTTTTATAAATCATTAAAATCCACTCCATCAAATTAATTTCAGTTGAAATGTTGTTACATTTTGTGCATCTTGTGTCATTAATATTGAACGGATTGATAGATGGATTTTTTTGCTCCCAATTCTATAATTTACCAGATTTGTAGATTTCACTGCCAACATCCACGCTGTCCCCATGTCCACTGTCTGGGGGTGAGTGCTCCACAATGCCACTGTCCACCCTGGTCAGATCTGGCTTATTGCTGCTCACCTACAAAAAGTTGACAAGAGTTAATTCCCTTTGCTTTGTGGTAACCATCAGCTTCTACAGACAGAGTTACCCACCTTTTATTTTACATATTTAATCATTTTGATGGATGATAACCTGACAATATTTATATAACATGAGTGTCATTTACAATTTAAACTGTCCTAATTCACCTTTCAATCAAATCTCAGTCTGCTGTCCCTGAATATACCAAAAATAAACAGGATTTTAGTGTCACCAAGAGCAATGTCAATGTGCAGATAGGATTATTGCTAAGACTAATGGGGAGGTAGATCCCCGGTACAAACAAATCGGGACACAAGGACAGCTAGAACACTAGAGAGGCTTTGACGACCCATCATTATACCTAGACCCACCGACAGCCTATACACTGGGAAATAATACACTGTTTTTCACTTGTTGCGTCTATCCTATTGTTATCGTGAATAATTTAGTTCTTCTATTCTTCACATAATTACAGACCTGTCGACAGTTAAAGACTTCACAAATTAGTTTTCTTACATTTTGGAACAATATTACAGGTTTTGTTATTCTAATTTTGTTACTCCTAATTTCTACCTTGTTTTTAATTGCCAATATGTGTCTTTGCAGGTGCCACTCTTTGAAATTGTACATCTACAACCTAAACATTTGTTGAAATCATTTGCAATGAGATCTGGAATATTGACACAAATCCTTTTTTTCTTCTTAATTTGAACTTGCTTAGACACACATGTCTCAAGAAGAAAACAAGGGGCTCAAAATTCTCTCTTTGTTCAAAGATTTACCCAAAACTAGGTTTTTCTGAGATTAAATTGAAATGTTTGCGAAGGACTTTACAGAATGACATGAGATTTGTTTGGGGGTGCTACAGATGTTTGTAGGAGCGATTTTTGCGGCGAGCGTGGATTGAACTTCACACAGGACCTACAAGTAGTTTGTCTTTAACAGGCTCTTAACCAAAAACAACCGCGATATCCATTTAAAATATACTCAACAGAAAATGCCATATGTAAACCTAAATAACAGATTTAATATAAAGTAATTATAATCTACAGTGTCAACATTTTACAGTTTCTAACTGTCTTGTGGGCATAGTGTTGATGCGGTGAACTCATTGCGTTTTGTCCACTTTGGGTTTAAGTCAATTATCCAACGCTTAGCAAGAAAAAGCTTTGTGGCCTACAATGGTGTCACAAAGTACACACAACATTTTTAACAAAAAATCGCTATTGCTCAAAATTAATTTTAATTCACTGTAATCCTAAATGCTCGTTTGGAGATTCAATGTATTGGCATTTTTACAAGCAATCTGTGACAGCAAAGACCTTTTAATTGCAATGGGGTGGGTTCTCAAACACAGAAAATCCACTTCCTTTTCAGGGACTATTATTAGTTTTTTACCAAGCCCATTTTAATAAGGAAAACTTTGATTGTCATTGTTGATAGATTTACATTACCAGCTTAACTACATATTGTGGCACTTTGCTAGTTTCAACCTTACAAACATTAGTTCTGTTTTACTCAACCATCAATAAACTAAATCTACTATCAATCAATAATGACCCATTGAGTTCCTCATTTGAAATTTGAAGCAAAGGTTTACTTACTAGTTGTGTGTATATTTTGTCATCATCAGAGGGCATATGGGAGGATTCGCTGTACTTATTGTTGTTCTCGGGCATTGTCGATAATTTTGAATCTTTCTCGAAATCAAAACAGAAAAGGCATTTTTTAAGGATGCTCTTGTGTGGCGTTTTAAACTGGTTCCCCTTGTCCTTGTACTTTTCATTGTCTCTCTTTCTGATAATGCAAATAATCATGATCAGAGCCAGGGAGATCACCATGGTAACAGAGCAAACGACAATGACAATAATCAGATTCTGGGAATTGGATTTTTCTCCCACAATGATGACAAGATGAGTCCAGTTCGTCTTGGAAGGAACTCCAGAATCAGTGACCGCAATGACAAGGTTGTAAGTCCCTGCTTCCTCTTCCACAGGAACTCGCTCGAGTCTGATGACACCAGTCTGGTTGTCTATGGAGAACAACTTGACAACATTTCCCTGAATAATGCTGTAGGTTAGGTGGGCATTGACTCCCTTGTCCGTGTCGTTGGCGATCACTCTGGCGATGATTGTCTTAGGTACTGACTGGAGGGATAGCGAAATTGAGTTGTTCCGATCATTAGGATAGTAAACTTGGGGTGGATTATCATTAATGTCTTTCAGGTAGAGGGATACATTAGCAGAACTGGTCAGGGCTGGTGTACCTCTGTCAATCACATAGATTTGAAAATGGTATTCCTCTTTTTTCTCTCGATCTAGGAGGATTTTTGTTTTTAGACTTCGAGAGGCATCAATTGTAAAGACATTTGAATATCCTTCTTCAATTCGGAAATAGAACTGACCATTTCCTCCAATGTCTTTGTCCACAGCTGAAAACTGTTCAATGGGTTTAGATATAGGTTGTTCTTCAGGGACAATAATATCATATCTATTCCTGGAAAAAATTGGATATTCATCATTTTTGTCTGTAATTTTAACAACAACTGTTGCAGTAGATGTAAACTTTTGCCCATTGACGCCATTATCACTTGCAATAACTTGAAATGTTAAATCAGACATGTTTTCTCTATCAAAAATATGATTTGCTGAGATTATTCCAGACGTAGGGTTGATAGCAAAATATGACTGAAGAGTTTTAAACTTGTAGGTAACCTGGCCATTTTCCCCTTCATCTTTGTCCGTAGCAGTAACATGAACCACCATATCACCAATGTTGTTGTTTTCTGGAAAATCAACTTCGTAAATGTTTTGGCTAAACACAGGAACATTATCATTAACATCACTGACTTTAACATAGAAGAAAGTCTTGTTAGTTTTGGGAGGTTTTCCAAAGTCAAAACAGTTGATGGTCACATTATGCTCAGGTACTCTTTCTCTGTCCAACCGACTACCCAATGTAATTTTGAATATGTTTGAGAACATTTTCACAATGTTAAAGTTTTCGTTAGAGATGGTACAATTGACAGTTCCATTTTCACCTCCATCCGAATCAGTTACAACCACAGTGGCTATATACTGACCGATCTCCGCATTCTCTACCACCCCAGTGCCCCCTGGTGGCAGGTTGATGTTGATCTGTGGTGCATTGTCGTTGATGTCCAACACTGTGATGTTGACAATGACTTGTGTTGACAGGGAGGTTCTGCCGTTGTCTCTTGCAATGACAACAAACTGGTACTTGGTTTCCTGCTCATAATCCAAAGGACTGCTGATCTTAATTTCTCCTGTTGTCTCATTTAACAGAAATGCATCTTTGACCTGTGAAGAGGTCCGAGAGCTGAACTCATAAGTAACCTTGCCATTATCACCAATATCATCATCTTCTGCAGATAAATTGATTATTACTGTTCCCTTAGCTTGGTCCTCTTGTACCGTTATATTGTAAGTGTTATTGAGGAAGCTTGGAGCATTGTCATTGGAATCCAGCACAGTTATATTTACATGCAGAGTTCCATTTCTTTGTGGACTCCCAGAATCTTTGGCCACAATCACTAACTGATAGAAATCTTGTACTTCTCTGTCCAGTTTTTTCTCCACCACAATCTCCAGATTTTCTCTAGAGTCCACATCTGGAACAGTCCGGACGCTAAAGGTGTTCCCGCCAGACAGAAGCTGGTAGGTCAAGGCCGAGTTCTGACTCTCGCTGTCCCCATCGTGGGCGGTGCTGGTCAGGAGAGTGTGACCAATGTCACTGGATTCCGAGATCTGAAGGGATATGGAAGGCTGAGGAAAGGCAGGGAAGTTATCATTGATGTCATCCACCGTCACAAGCACCTTAATCACTTTCAGCAACTCGTTGTCTGGCTTAAAAACTGCCACTCCCAGACTTAGGATACAGCTGCTGGTGGGCTGACAAACCTCTTCTCGGTCGATAAGTTTTGCCGTTTCAAGACGACCTGTGGATTCAATGATGCGGAACAACTTGTCGTATGCAGTGTTTCCACCATTCCAGATCTGAAATTTCAACTGCTTCAGCATCACGGGCGTCACTTCGTTTCTTATATTGCTGTCATTGGCTATGTTTCCTACAAAGGTTGAGGGCATCTGTTCCTCTAGGATCTTGTAGTTGAGCTCCTCTGTCTCCTGTCCATGAAGAGTTCTGATGAAGCAGATCATCAATAGGACCTCAAGCACCTTCATGATGATGACCTTATTCATTTTAATCAGTCAACTGGATTGTTTTCATTCATCTCCTAAAAATTTAAACAAATGCATGAATATCTGAAACAAAGTCGAAATACTGGTATATAAATAATCTGAGAATATATCAAATGCATGCACTACAAATGGTTCAGTATTCTTCTCAAAGAAATTGTTTTACCAATAATTTTTTTGAGTTCCATACAAATTTTCACAATTATTCAGTTTGAGGACTGGATATATCTAGATATATATTACATATGTTTTTCGAAAGAACATTGGTTATCATCTGGAGAGGAACCTGGGGAACAGATGACAGACGAGATTTTGCTTGGTGGTACCACACGATCCCACTTATCATGGAGTAAGTCCAGCACAAATATTGTAGATCCCTCAAACAGGCAGAGAAAACAAACCCTTATCGGAACAGTCCAAGAAACCAACATTTCACTCCAATTTCTAAAAGTTTGCAAATTAAAGAAAAACTAGTTTTTAAAGGGACCCACCAGGGAGCTAAATAGATTAGCTGGGGACACATGGGGGGAGAGCCGTGGTAAGCCCTCAAATCTCAACACCCCTCCTTATCAATGTAAATGGTCTTATTTAGTCCAACAGGAAACTTTTCGATATTAAGCCCGCTACCAAAAAATGGCCCACAATAGCGAGGGGGGACTTTCTGCCTTATCTGGGGGGTGTTCTTTCATCCTTATCACCGCCTGATACAGAGAAACATGGTGACAACAATTTATCACCTCTCTAGAGCGGGCAATCAAACTTAAGTAGCCATGATTGGTGATTAACTTAATCCGGCCCAGCACAATGCTTTCATACATCTACCCCAGAAATCAACAAAGTCCAACTGTGAGTAAATAAATAGAAGTCAAAATTAATTTGCCTAATTTTGTTTCTGCAGGGTGCCATAGATTAATACAACTCATTACTGAACAATTTACTTATCTTTCATTCAAGTGAGAAGATTATAGTTTGTTTTTTAATTGAGTTTTATAACAATGAAATATGATAAATATATCTTTTTTATACAATAAATTAATAACATTAATATTTCTATTATAACATTTTAATATAGATACTTTTGTACTGAACAGCTGTCAAAGTAAATATGTGTACTAACATATATCTAAATTATTGCATCCTTTTTTAATCAAAATAAAACATACAAGTCTTAAAATTGATTCAAATAAAATGAATGATGAAAATTATTGTGGGGGGGGGGGGGGGGGAGGGAATATTGCTTTCTTATTTAGTTTATTACATATTCATTAAAGTTAAATAATTGATACCAAATAAATGAACTTTTTGCATTCTACTTTATTTTTAAAAACTTCACAAAAATGATATGCTAGCTTAGATAAATAAATACTCTTTTTAAATCATAATTTTTTTCTTATTTATTTATTCATTTTACTAATATTTTCTATTCATCAATTTAGATTTTAGAAATTAATTAAAATACTGTATTCTAATCATAATTCATCATGAAATTCACCATCCACATATAAATGCTTTTTTGATAAAATATAAAGACATGTGGAAGTGTTCTGTTTTTGTAAAATTATATTTCTTAATTCAGAAATGAATTATTAGAAATGAGAAATAACTGAATATTAAAGAATAGTTTTTAAAATGGAGGCTTGTTTCACCAAGCCTATACTTGCATTTTAAAAAAACAGAAAGAAAAACTGATAATCTAATGTACCATTTTCAACATTTTTCAAGCTAAATCATCCATTGCATTTAGTGATGCATTTATTCAAATTGCTTTCCAAGATGACATTATGATAAATGAATTTAAAAGAAAGGATCAAATGTATATACTTGCTTAATGCAACATTAGGTTTTTTGCTTATACAGTTTTTAAAATTTGTTGCCTCAATGTACATTAAACTTTCTGATAAATAGATAAAAACTTTTTAGAAATATCTACATCCTGATTCAATGAACTTTTCCTACACTCTGTAAAAAACTGACTTTTTAACTTACCTCATGATGGATACCAATTGAGATCATTTATAACTTTCTCTTTCCCCAAAAACACAGCTGATAGTGCAGATAAAGCATTTCCAAATAAACAATCTATCCTGAACTCAAAATCAAATACAAGTTTCCGTTGTCAAATTTAAACCCCGCGTTTCCTCCTCGGGTTGAAGTATCAGTAATGACCAGGTATAATATTGACACGCTGGATTTACAGTAGGGATCTAAACATTATCGCCCAACAAAGATGCACGGCCGACGTTTGTATAACAGCTTACAGAATCCCCCATACCCTGTCAACACTTCGCTCTCCCAACAACAGATTTTTTTATGTCAAGTCCATTTGTTGAAACAACATTGGACATGGGGCATTGGGGCCGGACAAAAGCAGATTAACGCAAATTTCATAAAGAATCAATCACTTCGCCATCTCAATCGCCGGAAGTTACACTTGATATTTCTCCCATCTTTTTATATCATTATTTTAGATCACACTTCAGTGATGACATCCAAAAGTTACTTCCCCTGCATGTGCTATTCCCAGGGATTAGGTGAGAGCTGTGCTTAATGAAAGACTATTGATTTATGGTATTGTCAATGTAACTAAAACCTGGCATTAGTTTTCATTAACCAAAGCACAGTCCTACTAATGGAAAATGAAATACCTGGACACAAGATGTCATCAATTCTACTATATCAGCTGCTTCCTTCTACTGCTACTAAAGTAAGCTATGACATAAAAATTAAGTAATCTACTGAATCCCTGTATAATCAAAGACCCTATAGAACAAAGGGAGGTAAACCAAGATAAAGAAATCCCCTAAGTGGTCCTTATCTTAGATATCAAGTAATCCACACCAGGTTTAGGGAGGTAACAGGATTAAGGAATTGGGTAATCAGTAAAGAAACTGGCTAATTCAAATTAAAAACAAACAGAAGAAACAAGTGTTAATTTCCGATGTGTCCTGCCCTAAGGAGACGGTTCTCCTCGAGTAGAAAAACAGAGAAATCCTCCGATTCAATATTGATGGTAAGGTAGACCCTTGATCAGAAACCAGGGATGACAATGAAAAACTGAAGAGTGAACAAAAAAAATCTGTTGGAGTTTAAATGGATATTTGATTGAAGGTTTTTACCTGATCTGATGGGCACTGCATCCAAAGTGGAAATTACCTGGAAAAAAAGGCAGACGGACTGGTTATTAGACTTCAATGGAGACAGACAGATTGTGGAGCTAACATCTAATCAAGCAGAATCCTCACCGATTCATAATCAAAGTGATATACCACTCCGCATTCAAATACCCATAAGGAGGATTTGCATACATCAGACAAAAATTGTAGATCTTTAATAGAAGATTTTAGTTACGTAGTATTTCTACTGACATTTGATTCTATGCAAATAATGCACTGAAGAATATTCCAAACATACAGAAAAGTCTTAAGAGGATAAATACAACAGGTTTTTATCAAAATGTACAATAATTTGGTAGAAATGATCAGGTTTACGCAAAAGTCAAACAAAATCCCACAACCCCTGCATAACACAAAATGACAAGAGTTTAAATGGATTCTCCAGTTTTTTGGTTGTTTGCCTTTTATCCATTTTTATAAGATTTAAATACCCCATCTTTCTCATGATGTTTTAAACAATTTTGATAATAAAATCCTCTATAATTTTATTGTGTTTTCATGCATGAGTCATAAAGCACCAAATATAAGTGGGTGATATAAAAGACGGAACAATTGATGCCAGTTTAGCTCAAATAATTGCATAACATGTTGGAAGTTTTAAAGCCTTTTCAAAACACAAGTTAAAAAGAAATAGTTTTACAAATGTATGTGAAATCAAAGATTTTAAAGAATAACATTCAAAAATTGTTTTCAAATCATTAAAGATATTCAAATCAAAGTAAACTTTGAATTTTAATTGGAATCATTTTCATTTTCTAACCCTTGCCAAAAAAAAACAGCAACAAAAGCATGAAAAAAAATATCTGAAATCAGAAAAATATTAATCTAAAAGTATGTTTTACCTCTAAGGCAATCTTACCTGCTTTTCCATTTGTTTTAAATGCACAGAAGAAACAGTTTATATGCATATTTCTCATGAAATCAATTGCAAAATCAATGTTATATCAAAAAGAACTCCTTTACTTGGCCAAGATGAAAACTGGGCTTAATTTAGTGTGCATGTTAAAGCATCATCATCTAATGCTTCTTTCATGAAATTTGTTTATATTCATGTTCACCCCAGCGTGCATTAAGCTAATATTGGTGTATTTAGCTCCAACCATTCTACATCAATATTAAATGAACGATGTCGCCAAACTGTCTTTTTACGAATTCTCTAATCAGCAGAATCATCCAGTATGCTGAGCTATTCAAGCGTGGTGGAATATTAATTCCTTAAAAGAATATTTCATTTGTAGAGAAGCTGAACAAGTATTCCATTAAAAAATGAATGATAAAAAACGAATAAAACTTGTTTTTTTAGAGGGGTGTAGGGGTTAGAGGTTGCCATTTTATTTTTTACACAATACACAGGTGCAAAATATATTATCTAATTTAATTAAAACTCTTACCTTGCGACTTGCACGGAGGATGCGCCGGTCCAATCCGTTGATGTCAGTAATGAGAAGGCTTTTTTCCTGCTATGCAATCACAAATGTCCTGTAAAATCAAATTGTGCACGCCTTCTAAATCGTGTTGATTTAGATAAAACACAGATCAATACTGGCGCTGAGATCCCAGGTTCCTGTGTTTGATTTCGAATTCTGACAGCACCTAGGCTATAATTATGGACTGTTCAATTATCTAGATCTACTGTTCAACTGTGAATCAAGGCTGCGACCCCTTTATTACTCTCCCAGCTTTTCGGAACAACAATGCAAAATTATCACCGAGCATAATAATTCTATAAAAATTGAGAATGCAAACAATACTTGAGGTAGAAAAAAAACTTTTTAAAGAAAAAAGTTTAAATCTCGCTTTTTTTTCACTCTCAAATGGTGATTCATGCAAAAAAAGGACGAAAGAGTATTTGTAAAGATAATCACTACAGAATTATAAATAGTACTCGTAAAAATCTCGTGACAACAAGGAGAGTGCCTTTTCGTTTTCATTTTGAAAGTGTCTTTTTATTCACTGACAATGGCTAATTTTCCAATTACAAGCCACGTATCCCCATTTTCAGGCCCGCTGCCATTGTCTGTCCATTTTCACGAGGATTTTGATCAGATATAGACTGTCCTTCGCGTAATTTTCACAAGTTCTCTTTTTATCGTGACACATCACGTATTTTCTCGGATAAAACAATTACCATGGTCCCCGTAATATAAACAAATGGACAAGACAAGTCGAATATTTCCCCCTAATTACAGATCAAACTTTTACCATGATTCATTTGAAAAATTTGCCATTCCTTGCAATTAAAGATTTGCATCGTTTAGAGAAGAAATTGGAAGCATTCTTAAATTCGTAGTCAAATGTACACATAAAGATCTTTTTGTTCCAATTTTTTCCTTGTCGTAAAAGTCCGTCTTCCTTTGAGTCAGAGAATTTCCCAGAATAAAACCCAACCACAGTGTTAGATATGAAATTAAGAAAACTATCTGGGTAGTTTATGTTTTATCTAATTGATTTAAATACTTTGATGGTGAAAAAGGTACGATTCGTCATGTTCCCGTGAAAATGGTCTTTTTTGTTGTATTTATTTGAAATTAAATAATGCCCTCAAATTTAATACCCAATTCACCAAAACCCAATAGGATTCTTCCTGTATAATTAATATTATGTTGTAGATTTTGTGGACTTTCAGCCTAAGGGAAGTCGCTCTCTCTCTCTCTCTCTCTCTCTCTCTCTCTCTCTCTCTCTCTCTCTCTCTCTCTCTCGTTGAGAATTGATGAGTAGGCGTTTGTAAAAAATAAAATAGTCACAATTATAGATAGTAAAATTAAATTCTTGACCTGTCTTTCTCGTATCATGTTTTCCGTAGTTAGGAATCGATAAATATATACATGAAGGTGTTTAAATAAAATCTAAATATATAAACACCGATTATGAATAATAAAAAATTACAAAAACAATTGATATTTACAGCAGGGAGTTGATAACAAACAATTATCTAATACGTTTCTAATCTGCACTTATATAGTGAAACAAGAATCGCAGAAAATCTACCGTGGCCCTATTATAAAAAAAGAGTCACATTAGGATAGTTTGACTTACCTGCCTCCCCGTCCGTGGGTCCCCTAGGACTGTCCTCGGTGGGGTGAGGGTATTGTCAGGTTATTTCAGCTCCTGTCACGTCATAACAAACCGCCTAGTTCAACGGCGAGGGAAGATGGCTAAAAAACACCAACGCTGATGCAATTACCGTGTTCAAAAAGTGTATCACAGATTTGAATGATAATCTGTAAAGTGAAATTCATAGCACTGTGTAAAATCCATTAGTTCTGCTGAAGATGTGAAGTGTCCTCCAAAGCATGCCTTTTTAAGAGGACCCTATAATTTGGCAATTTATTTCTTATCACTTGAACTGAGCCGAAAAGTAGCAACATAGACCAAAATAAGATATTTATATATGAATTATTATTTTCATAGTTAATGTAGCAATTTACGCTTCTTGAACTTGTGATTTCAAAAGGAGAAAGAGTAGTTTTCAAAGAAAAAATGCGACTAATTGTATTTGATATCTCAATAAATCTTTCTCACTAATGCTATGTTAAAAACTTCGACAATTGAATTTCAGAAATTATAATCACGGCTGAGCAGCTTTCTAGCATTGGGAAATAAAAAGAAGTTAAAATGTGCGTGATGCGGGAGAAATCCTCCACGTGTGAGAAAAAGAATTTTTTAAAGTGAAAATACTGATAAGAACCTGTTACTTTTAATCATTGGCATATTCATGGTCCCTTCTGTTAAATTAATCATAATTTGACACGGACCGAAATCAGCGGCAGTCAGATGGGGCTATTCTTGAGACACCCTCTACCCTTTTGGTGTTTCAGTTTCAATAGCTATGCAATATATTGCGAGATGAATTCCCCCTTTTTTGTTTGTTATATACTAAATATAGTTAGTAAGTAAATAAGTAATTTGTGTATGACAGTGGCATGTTCATGTTATGTACAATTGTGCCGTATATTACAAATCTTAACCAAACACTTGCAGTTGTATATTAATTAATATAATTATATTTATTAAAAGAGTTATCAAGTTTCTTTCCTTTAGATTTGTACTTTCCGACTATTCTTTGCATATTATACCTATATTTCATTTAAGTGTCACGTGATCATCCTTGACACATTAAACAGACGCGCTTCCTATCTTATTTTACTCATGAAACACTCGAAAATTATCATTAAAAACTCATTTATAACGCACAATATGTATAATGGCACTAAATTAAATATGTATATGTAAAATCATGTCTTTTTTATCTCTTTTCAGATGTTCCTGGTATTTTTCATCTGTAAAATCATACCAGGAAACGCGTTGTCTTTTTCGTGTGTTCTTTCGACAAGTTATCTGGTTGTCCGCGAGACTTGGAACCCTTTGTTACAAAGCAATAATCATTTGGATTGCACACTGACCAAGTGTTAAAAATTGCAGTTCCTTTTAATTAAGATTTTTTGCCATTGCAGAAAAATTGGCCATAAATGAGAACTTTATATCCAAAAATACCAATATCAAGGTTTAATACGCTCTAATCATGGACATACAAGTAGCCGGTAAAACTGGCAGATAATTTGTGTCGGGGTAGCAAGGAAAATGTCCTCTGTCCTCCCGTTCGTCTTCGCGGGTTCTCCGGTTTCCTGTTGATGACAGTGTCACGGGGTGAGGGCATGTGGTCCATATCATTACCGTGGGTCGGCGGTGCATACATTACAGACCCATTATGAGCGAGAGGCGAATGACAGATTCGGGGGACAGCACCTTGATCATCGAGATGATAAATGGGGTAGGTTCTATATAATTATGGACAGGTAAGGAAGCCCCAGAAGTGGGTATCAGTAGTATTGTGTTACGAGAGAGAGAGAGAGAGAGAGAGAGAGAGAGAGAGAGAGAGAGAGAGAGAGAGAGATGTCGAACGTTCTTCATAAGTTTATGAGAACGTAATGTATCAGAAACCCTTGGCTAGCTAGATGAATGACGCTGCACAACTATATATACCCTCATTGCTTGACGTCATGTACACTGGCGTCGGAAGCAAATTGAAAGTGGGGGGGGGGGGGGGGGGCTAGACTAATCCTCAGAAATATTGAGGAAAAAAACAACTAATTCCCAAAATCATGGAAATCCTAATCCGTGGGTGGGGGGGGGGGGTATACCTATGCTTCCAAAAGCAAATCTTACCTACCAAATTTTTTATGACTCCAACTTCTCAATCTTTCAAGGTAAATTTAGGAACAATTATCTTAGCTGCGAGAAAAAGATGGGGGGGGGGGGGGGGGCTCAACCATCTATGATGCTATGTCCCTAATAGTTAGGTCTAACTTTGCAAAAAAAGTGGCTAAGCCCCCCCCCCCTCTAGCCCCCCCCCCCCCCCCCCCCCCCCCCACGGTTCCGACGCCTATGATGTAACAAAACACATATATTCGCAATGCTTGAAATAATTTTAGAAATTCATACATAGATAATCTTTTGGGTTTTTTAAATTCAATATGCATATATTTTCTATATAACAATGGCTTTTCATGAAATTAAAATACCCCATCCTATCTCAGGAGAAGATTTGATAAATGCACTTCACCCTGATCGATTGGATTATCGGAAAACGGGCAATAACTCTGTGAATTGAATGATGCACGTCTTGCGGAAACTTGTAATCTCTAGCAAAATAAGACCAACTGTCGAAATCTTGAAAATATCAGTGCAATTCAAATGAAGAAATTGACGAATCATTGATTAAAGGTGGATGAAAGGAATATATACAAATGATATAACCTGCGTATGAACATGGAGGTATACATACATGTATACGCCCCTATACGTCCCTGGTATGAACAACAGTCAGTTCTGATCTCTTGTTATTTTTATGTACTTTTTGTTTGCATTAAAGTCAACATCAGCAATCATTAATCCTTACATGAATCTGAAGTACATTTTGAAACTAATGACACTTAATTATTCCAGTCATTTAAAGAAAAAAAAAAACGCATCTCAATTTGGAAATTTCGAATGAAAGTAGTGCATATCATGATAACTAGGTAATTAAATACTATTTACATTCATTTTTTATAACACTTGCAAACAAAAACAGAACAACCCTCGAGATATAAATGAAATCTCTGCCCCCCCCCCCTTCCCCTCCCCCCCCCCCTCCCAAAAAAAGGAGAAATTTAAAATACCCTCCTCACCCGACGGAACTAAAAAATTAAACAAAAAGCAAATATAATTAAATAATCAAATTGTCTTAGGGAAAAAAAACAGAAGAAAAAAATTCATTAAATGTATATTGGTTTTTTTTTTATTCAACTTATCAAAAAAAAAATCCGCGATAGAGTTAAGTCCCTTGTAAGGAGTTCTCTAGTGAAGAAGGATAAGACGGTATATAAAACGTCAAAATAAATCAACCAATGAAAAACGAGTTAATGGTTTGCAGAACAACAACAAAACTCGAGGAGGATTCCGCACGAAAACAATGAGAATCTCTCTTTTCTGTGTTAGATAAGAAAGGCATCGACTCACAGGTGAATGCTTATGATTTAATTTGAACTTTTCGTTATCAAAGTCGCAAATTTCGATTTATTTTTAAAATATTCGAATGCATACCTGAAGCGTAACCCGCTTCCAAGAACAAGTTGGGACAGATGGTCAAATGAAATATTCATGTTATAGGTGCAATCAATCATTGATGAGTAACACAGATGTGTATATGCAAAATGTATTCCGATATTGGATTTAGTTCCATACATGAGTCTTTATCAAAAAGTTATTTCTTGTTCTGAGGTGTACAAGTCAATAACTGCAGAAAATAAACATGTTCTAACATGCTAAGTTTAGGATGTTTCAAATAGCAATGTTTCAACTTATGTTTCAATTGTATATATTTGTCAAATGAGGTCATACAAGAATGAGAATTTTGAACAACTAGGTCCAGGTTAAGCCCATTGAATGCAGATTTATGTCAAATTATCTGTTTCGTGTATGCAAAGAATTGACATATTCCGTTTACTTTATTAATTTATAAAACTGTTCAAAGCAAATTGTTAATTGAAATTAAATTTGATGCATAAGTATCTAAGTATTTGTTTGGTTGAACTTAAAAATTGAATATAATTTATTAATTGATTAATGATTGCATACTCATTTTGTAAATCTTTCAATATTTATAAGTGATAATGAAAATCTATTGTAGTATTATGTAGCAATAATTTGTAATAAGTATTATTTTTCTGTTTTTAGCAGCAAAATCATGCCTGTTGAAAGAGGATTACGAGCAACCTCCCCTGTTCATGTTCATGTAGAAGATGATATTCCAGTTCATGTTCATGTAAAGCAAAAAGGAAAAAAAGTAACAAAAAAGGTAGATGTCATATACGCACATTTGCATCAATAAAAAATTCATTTTGACAGATTTAAATTTTGTAATAAAAATTATCTTCCTTGATATTTTTAGACTGGTTCTGGAATAACAAGTGTCAAATCAGGCAAATCTGTTCGAAGCAAATCTGCATCTTCGCGAGTAAAGACTCCTGTCACTGGTCCATGGGTGCCAGCTCCTGGTCGCGCCACCAAAGGACAGAAAGTATCGTGGCAGGTAAGACAACAGTATACCCTCAGTATTTTAAATATAAGATGTAAGTGTAAGGAAAATAAATTTTGTCATAGCAAGTCTATAGAAATTGATACATCCAAAACTGTACTGATGTGATGTTCCTCTACTGAAAGTGGCATCCAAACCATGGTGCCTGTTTTGGTTGCGGAGACAGAACTAGGAGACCAAGATCGAGATCAAAACCAAGTCGGTACTGTTGGAAGGTATTGAAATGCATGCTGTACATATGTGGAACACGGAGGAAGTAGATCATGTAGAAGAGATTATCAGTGCAGTGCATGGAAAGCTGCACACATTAATTGTATTGCATGTTGTGTGATATTATTATTTTGCTTATGCAAGTCTCAATAGATTTTTGTTTTTATCAAGAATTGTTTCACATTCAGACATTCATTTTAAAAATTTCACCTTGGCATGTATTTTTGGGCTAAAGACTTGTCTTTTGAAAGCCAACATTTTCTGTTATGCAATGGACATTGAAAAATGATGACCTTTTCTTCACCAGGGCCCCACACACAGACTAGAAATAAATACACCAAAAGATGGCCTCAATATGGAAGACCTATCCACTGATGAAGAAGAACGCGTCCATGGTCAAATGAAAAATTATGAGAAGAAAATTGAAAACCTTATGTCAGAGATGGGGTCATTGAAAAATGAGGTAGGAATCGTAAGAAATCATTGGAAACTAAATCAATCACATATCTCTTGCATTTTGATTATGTTACCCCCCCCCCCCCACACACACACACAAGCATCACCAACAATGCAAAAAAATACCCACTAATTCCTTTGCATCACTACCAACACCACCACAAATTAAAATAATAAAATCCTGAAATGCAAAACAAGCAAATAATTTATCAAACAAAAACAAAACACACAAAATGGTATACAAAATGTAAATTTTGTGCTATAAACTCTGTATGAAATTTTAGGTTGAGTTGCAGCACAGTCAAAGAGAGTTGGAAAAGAGAGAGGAAATGTTGGAAACAAGCAGGCATGTAATGGATGTTCAGGAGCGAGAGCTTGAGGAAACCAAAGATGAGCTGTCCATGGCAGAGCACGAAAATCACCTCCTCAGGAAAAGCATGGAGATGCTCAGTGAAGAGGCTAACGTAAATAGGTTGGTTTGTCATTATATTCAATGAAAATGTCAAATTCTGTGTAGGAAATAGAATTAACCTGTAACAGCTTGTTGATTTCTTATCAAAATTTTCAAGGCGATGATAAGATAAGATGAATATGTTTATTTTTCCGGTTGTTCTTTTTACATTTATATGTAAACATTTATTTATTTAATTTTTTTTATCAAATTTGTTTCTCCTATAGATGTGATGTGCAGGCTCTTTCTAATGAGAGGGAGAAACTAATGAAGAAACTAATTGAAGTAGAAATGGATGGACAGGCAGCTGTAAAACAAGTCAATGAAATGAGAGAAGGCTTTAGAAGACTGAGAGAGGTCAGTTTTAGCCCCCCCCCCCTTCATAAAATATTTAAGTTAAAATTTTGAGGAAAAGGAATACTTTTTGCATGTGTTAAAAGACCAATCTGACAGCTACAAACATCTTTGTAGTTTAACCGAATCTACCGGTAGATAATATTTCATACTTGTCTTTTATTTATAACAGGATAACAGGATAACCTCCTCTGACTACAACAGAATGATTAAACAGAAAGACAGCCTCCTGGAGAAATTGACAGACTTTGAGGCGACAAATCGCGCTCTGAGGCGACTGTTGAGGGAACAGCATCAAGCCGAGACAGCTGCTATTCGGTTGGGCGAGCAGAGAGACCTGTTGATGAGGCGTCTTGGGGAAGCAGACAGATTCAATGAGGTTTGTTTAAAGCATGTATGAAAAGTTCATAGTATTTCGTTCCATGTTGCAGAGAATTGATATTAGAGAGGTTGAGATTTCAAACGTGTACGGGTACGTGTACGTGAACTAGGGGAATCACCTAAATTCTTCGCATATTACGTCATCAGTTTTTGTGTCGACATGGTTTCTACACGTTCTCTAAACTTGTAGAGTGTCGTCTACACGTAAGTACAAACGTGTAGCTTTTTACAACAAATAAAATCTTATTGATGAGTGAATATATTCTTGTGATACAGTATATAGATTTTTAAACTTCATTTGCATGAAAATTGATAAGAAATTTACCATTTATTTGGAATTAACTAAATAAATTCATGTCACAAAACTGCGTCGATTTACGTACACATTTATATCCTACAAGTTAAGAAATCTCAACTGATAAATTACAAAAATGTGTACGTGTACGTGAAGTTTTAACACACGTACGCGTACCCGTTTAAAATCTCAACCTCTCTATTATTAATAGATTAGGGTGTTGCTGAAAAATTTATAATGTAGAGCTTTCAATTTACCAGCAAATGTGCTATGGCCACAGGGTAATGTATATACAGATATTTTTGGCATGGTGAATTTCTTACAGGACACAGAGATTTGTGATTTCAAGTTCTTTTTATTTCTTAAGAATGAATTTGGTTTATGTTGTTTGATCATGTTCTGACTCAAAAAATGTACACATACTTTAACAAATGAATCCAACTCTTTATCTGTCTTTCCAAAGAGGCTTGCTGTTTAATGATAAATATGTTTCACATGGCATGTACATGAATTAAATGTTTAGATATTCCCATAGCAGAAATATTAGCAAACATTTACTTGTATTTACTGTATGAGTTGAACTGTAATCAAGGATTCAATTTTGGCTCAATCAGGAATATGATATTGTCAACAATTCATTCAACATTACAAAAGTTTTACCATATAGACTTTAGTCTCACCACAAAGTTTAATTGCATGGTTTTTAGTTATTACTTGTCTTGAACTGTTGAAATTTGTATAATGAATTACATTCATTATCCTTTGTTGTGTCTTCCTTTAGTTACTGTAACTCACAGATTGCAATTTTAATGGCAGAGAGCACAATCTTTTAGCTCTTTAATAACTTGTTCATAATTGATGGTAGCAATTTTATGATTTTACAGCGTCTGAAGATAGAGTTGCGGGACAGAGACCTGATGGTCGCTGAGCTCCGCTCACAGCTTGCAGCACAAAGAGTGAGTGCATTCATTGAGAATTTTGATACCCCTGCTATTAAAGTGACTCTTAAAATCAAATTGTTTTTACAACTCCTTGTACATGTATTTGTAAATCTTTTGAAATTCTACCCAGGATTTTTCGTAACTTCCCATAAAATTATATCTTCTTTATTTAAAATGGGGCACTACAGTTTGTTTGCTCACTACATGTATTTGTTTTATTTGTGAACCAAGTGAAATTCCAACTAAGTTACTTTAAACTTCCCCATGGATTTTTCCCCCTGAATCTTTCCTTGAAACACATAAAACACTTCCCAAAAAAATATGGCCTTTGCTTCTAGATTTCTTTGATACAAATCTTACCTCTTTTTGTAAAGTTACAGAACAAAATAAAAAAAAAATAGTGATGTTTTCAGACTTAAGACAACAGAACATTAGCATTAGTATAAGTGTTATTATGTTTATTCCTGTCTGACATAGTACATGTATTGTGTTATCTGATATCTGTTAACATTTGAATAACAAAAATCCAACAGAAATTTTAATTGATAATGATTGGTACTTGTGTTTA